>NC_045435.1:137849755-137941091 GCF_002776525.5 Piliocolobus tephrosceles
ACAAGTAAGATCATACAGTATCTGTCTGTGTTTGGCTTATTTCACTTAGCATAATGTCCTCTGCTTCCATTCATGTTGCCATGAATGACAGTATTTAAAGCTGTATAGTACTCCAGTGTGTAGATACACATTTTCTTTTTGTTTTTTAGACATGGAGTCTTGCTCTGTTGCCCAGGCTGGAGTGCAGTGGCGTGATCTCGGCTGACTACAAGCTCCGTCTCCCGGGTTCACGTCATTCTCCTGCCTCAGTCTCCTGAGTAGCTGAGACTACAGGTGCCCACCACCATGCGTGACTAATTTTTTGTATTTTTTTCAGTAGACACAGGGTTTCACCGTGTTAGCCAGGATGGTCTTGATCTCCTGAACTCGTGATCCACCCGCTTCGGCCTCCCAAAGTGCTGACATTATAGGCGTGAGCCCACCGCTCTCGGCCTTTTTGTTGCATTCTTAATGACCTACCTGTAATAAGCAGCCTTGAGTCTCTGATTCTCAACACATGCAATTCTCCCTTTTGAGTACAGTGATTCCTACATGAGCATGCATAACAAAATTATTTGTGGAGCTTTATGAAAATTCATCATCCTGGACTTCATCCTAAAACTATAGTGTTAGAATTTCCTGAGCTGCTTCTGATATTCAGCCATGATTTATAATCATTGGTCTAGAGAGCCCAATCTACTCTCCTGTCTTTGTCTACCACCATCATTTATCCATTTAATTATAATTTATTAATCTTCGACTACGTATCAGGCACTATGCTAGGAACTGGGGATAAGATAATAACTAGAACTGGGTCCATTTGGGCATCCTAAACTTCTCTTGGTGTATGCCATACTACCCTGAATGCACCTGATCTCGTCTGAGCTTATCTTGGATGTCACTGCCTCTATAAACCCCTTACCAGACACTTTTACTACCATGAGCTTTAACTTTCCATTTCCTCTGCCCATAATTAGGGGTCTCATTCTTGATTCTTCCCCAATAACTAGGATTCACCTTGCCACAAAATTTGCTGCATTGCACTGAAATGATTTAAAAGTCTGTTTATTCTCCTCTACTCTGAACTCTTCAAGTACAGCAATTGTATTCATTATTATGATATTTTTGGCAATGTTAAAAGGAAAAAAAGGGAGTGATGGAGAAAAAGGAGGAAGGGAAATAGGAAAGCACATTTACTATTGTGAATGTCCATGACATCATCCTTAAACTTAGCCCTTTGCAGAATGCTTTAATTCAGATAGAAAGGAAACGAAAATAAATATTATGTGTTTGCAGGTTGGGCCCTCTCATATTTCTCTCAGCAGTCTTGTCTTAGACATATGATCATTTCCATTTTGAAGATAAGCAACCAGAGATTCAAAAAGATTAAGTGTCTTCCTCAAGGTGTCACTTACTTCTTAGTAAATGGAGGATCTGGGGTTTGAACCCAAGACTCCCGATGAGAAAAAGGCCGAGTTTTTACTGACCTTTCATATTCATACTGCTGCAGTGTATGTCTGTTTGTAGACTTTCACCTCCACTGAAACTTCTCAAAGGCAGAAATAACATTTGTTTCATCATTTCCAGTATAAGAGTCAGTGTTTAACAAAGTTACCATCAGGAGAGGAACAAATTCTTCAAGGGACTGTTCATCTGTTTCTTTTGATTTTGGGCATTAAAGATCTCGGTAGTCCTGCTAGAAATTTTCCATCAAGGTTATTCTCCAAGTTCTTGTGGATGACTTTGAAATTTAAATTTTCCCATCATCTTCCAGAATGAAGGCTGAGGTTAAAAAGGCGTATTTCATTTTTTCTCCTTTTCCCCATGGCCTTCAATGTCTTTTTTTTTTTCTCATCATTATCCTTTCCCTCATCTGTGATGTATCTGAGAAATGTTTTACTTATATCTTCAGCTGGCTCTCCTCTTCCCATTTCTCTGTTCTTTAAGCTTCTAAAGCTGCATCTTCCCTGTGGAACTCATGCCAAATATAATTATCCTGCACTGTTTGGGAAAGGCTTAGATTCGTTTCATAGGTTGTTTCTTTAGCCTTAATAAGTACAGACACTTATTAGCTGGCCACAATTTCATTCTTCCCTCTGTGGGTTGCATTTCTTTGCTCACTAATGTGTAAATCATAGATTTCTCTAATTACACACTGTTGCCTTTTCTTTTCGTCTCAGAGCTTGAAAATTAGCACGGGGCTGGGACCCTGATAGAAATGTCTAGAATGGTTTCTTCACACACATTTGGGGATGCTACAGGGACAGAGTAAATTTAGCTTCAATGTGTGTGTTTGTATGTGTGGTTGGCTGCACTGAATGTTCAGTTTGTCTGATTCTGAGGTTAAGAACACAACAGCTAGTGTTTAAGGAAAACATATCGCAAGAACCTCAGCCTTGCAAAGTCAAAACTATAAATTCAAATGAACTAATTAAATGTTCATTAAACACTAAAGTAATTTTGCCATTTATCTCATGTCTCCTAATGATCTAACTCTGAAATTAACGATCTTTGTGTTTCTGGTAAAAAAAAAAAAAAAAAGCTGGAACTGTTTTTTACTTGATAATAAATTTCTTTTATTTGAATCTACTATAGTAATTATTTGAACCAGTTTGTGTATGGAGAAACATACAAAGTTGATTATAATTAGAGTTATTTTTGAAATTCTTCTAATGAGTGAAAACCCAAAATACACTGTGTCCTCCTATCCTTGTAACTCAAAGTGTAGTCTTGGGTCCAGCAGCCTCAGAGCCAGAATCTCAGGACATAGCTATCCACCACAGCCCAGACCTACGGAATTATAATTTGCACTTTTAACAAGATCTCCTGGTAATCCTGTACACATTAAAAGTTGAGAAACATTGTTTATTATCATGGATCCCTCCAAAATACCTCGCTTTGAAATATATGGATAGTTCAACCAAACTGCTATAAGAAGAAAAATAAAAAAGGTAGTCAGGTAGCATGGATGTAAAACCAACCATAGAAAGAATTCAAGTTCTGAACAGAGTTTCTCAGCCAATTTGCTTTGTTCTTGTAAGGGGTACTTCTTAAGGATATTAACCATATTATCACATGTTTCTGTTGCACAGTATTTCTACTGGCTAAAACTTACTTCAAAGAGGATTATAGGGTTGAGAAGAGAATACCACCACTCAAAAGGAGGTAGTCATTAGAACCAATTTCAGTATTTCACGAAGTGAGGATAAAGTTATGTAGAGATGGGAACTTTTACTACCAAATATTTAGATTTCCAGCTTACATATTTCATGTATTTTACTATATGGATAATGATTTCCTTCTCCTTTGTAAGGAAACATCAGAAATACATCAGATACAATCTTTTATTCTCCTTTAAGAGCTGCTCTGAGTGACTAGTTTGCCATATTAATTTTGTCCTTTTCAAGTTGGTGGTGGTTTGAGCATGTGAACTGCTTTGGCAATGACTAAATAGTGGCTAAAAAAGTAAAGGATAACTTGCTTATGAATAGCAGTGTGCCATACTGGGTCTTCCTACTTATTTCCTTATTTTTGAAATAGAATTTACAAAACAAAGACAACCAAAAAATCCCACAAATTTAGCAGTATTGCAAATGACCAGAAAATATTTATCAGCACATTAAAAAAAATTCAAGCTCTCTGCTCATTACCCTGAGTAATAGCACAAAGGTGAGATATACCAAAAGAATCGTCACTAAAATTTACCAGGTGATTGGACAGAATGCAATAGATGGAAGGCATCTTTCATTGGAAACCTCTTAATCATCTTGTTCTTCCTTCCGATTTGCAGGTAATTATTTCTGATCGAAAGAAGTTAGTGTGTGGAGTTGGATAAACAACTCAGTAAATGTGGTAGAAGTGTTTAATTCATACTTCTGTTGTACCCTTGTCAGGTGACTTTATTCCAAGTAGCTATTCTTTCGTTATTGATTTAAGGAGGGACACTGTTAAACTCACATGCATAGAAAATACTAGTGAGAAAATTTTGTAACCAAGTTGAATAAATTTGTAATAGTTGGGAAATAGAATTTAAAAGCATGGCCATGTAGCTCACTTTCATCCTTTAAGGTTGTTTAAAAAAAATGGCCATGTAGGAGCAAAAAGGTAATACTTTCTACTGTCCTTCATGAGGCTTATGGCTAATACTCCTATAATAAAAAACAAATTAGTAAGAGAACTACGAAAAAATTATTTAACAAAATTTTCCATGAAACACAAACTTTCAGGAATGACTCAGACTCAGGGAAAACTGTGTATATTTATGCTTTGGTGGTGTAAAGAATGCAGTTTTGTAGAAAGAAATGTGATTGTATAAAAACAATGTGATCTATTAGTTATGACCGAGGGGGGGAAATTCAGCAAGGACTGTTTATTCAGATTCTTCTTGGCTTCTTGGTGTAGCATTTCTTTCCCTCCCCAACCCAGATCTGTGGCAGGACCCCTTTGGAATTAGGGTATTATGACCTATTTTGAGGCAAGGTTGGTCAGAAAATTCCTGTATTAGTCCATTTTCATACTGCTATAAAGAACTGCCTGAGACTGGGTAGTTTATAAAGGAAAGAGGTTTAATTGATTCACAGTTCAGCATGCCTGGGGAACCCTCAGAAAACTCGCAATTGATGGTGGAAAGCAAAGGGGAAGCAAGAAACCTTCTTCACAAGGTGGCAGGAAGAAGAAGAACCCAGTGAGGAAGAAAAGCACCTTATAAAACCATCAGGTTTTGTGAGAACTCACTCTGTATCATGAGAATAGCATGGGGGAAAACACCCCCATGATTCAATTACCTCTACCTGGTCTCTCCCTTAACACAGGGGAATTATGGTAATTATGGGGATGACAATTCAAGATGAGATTTGGGTGGGGACAGAAAGCCTAACCATATCAATTCCTTTACAACCATGCTTCACACAGAACGACAGAAAAAATCAGAGTGAGCTTCTTGCTTCTGAGACCCCCACCAGTCTCCCTTAGGTCAAAATACTTAGTTGTAATGTTTTCTGAGACACAGCAGTTGCCAATTCTTTGATACTCCTCCCATTCAATGATAAAGTCTGTGTTTCTGAGTGGACTTGTGACTCTTGTAATCAATAGAATACATTAGAAGCTATGCTGTATGACTTTTAAACTTAGTCTGAAACAATGAATCTATTTCCACCTTGTTCTTGGAGCACTGAACAGATCTGTAAGAGGTTCGACTACCCTGAGGCTGCCACACTGTGAGGAAGCCGTGTCACAGTTAAGCCAACATGTAGGTAGCCTGGTCTTTAAATCCTCCCAGCTCAGGCCCTTCAAGTCTTCCCAGTTGAGGTCCCAGGCAACCTAAAATAGAGATGAGCTATTTCTGTTGTTCCCTCCCTGAATTCCTGACCGACATGATCAATGAGCATAATAAAATGATTGTTTTGAGCCACTGATTTTAAGGTGAATTGCCTCATAGCAATAGTAATGAAAATAACCTCTTTCTGTGTCTCCAACCCCAAGGTCCAGAGTTCTATGATATAAATTATTTTTCAAAGCAATAGCTGAAAATATGTAGAATTTTTTCTATGAATAGTACCTTAAATTGTAACCAATCTGGATTTCCTCCAAATTGAGTAATTTCCACAGAGCCATATTTTCATACTACCTATATTATTATTAATTCATGATTTTCTTTCAATTCTCTTGATTATCTTTGCCTTATTTTAAGTGATAGTGGCCATGATGGAATCTTTTTGCTAAGTTCTATTTTTCTAAAATGATGAATATTCATAAATATAAGAAACATACTTATCAGTGTATCACCAAATGACATGTTGTATACTAATAGTGTAACATGTATCCCAGTTTTGAAAATACTGATCTGATACAAACCTTCTGTAGGACAGAACTCCATCTGACACAGACTATGCTCTGGGCTCTTTCCATTTCTAAGATCGAAGAATAAAAAGCATTCTACTGTTCTGCCAACTTCTTCTTGTTTTGACTGTTTCTCCAAAAGCACTTATTGTCTTTTATACTTTGTGCAAAATTATGCATTTTATTTATTTTATACTTTGTGCAAAGTTATGCATTTTATTCATTTTATTTTTATACCTTGCCCTCCTCAAATACAATAGAGTTTACTTCCGATGGTAACTACTCCCTTAACTGTTGCCTTTGGTCTTCACAAACTTCTTCCTGTTGAAACCTATTAAAAAGGAAATAAGGCAGAAGGAATGCCTGGAACACATGCCTATATGTATGAATAATGTAGTGGATATATCATATCAAAAAATGATGTTGCAGGCTGGGCGCGGTGGCTTACGCTTGTAATCCCAGCACTTTGGGAGGCCGAGGAGGGCAGGTCACAAGGTCAGGAGATCAAGGCCATCCTGGCTAACACGGTGAAACCCGGTCTCTACTAAAAATACAAAAAATTAGCCAGGCGTGGTGGCGGGCGCCTGTAGTCCTCGGGAGGCTGAGGCAGGAAAATGGCGTGAACCCGGGAGGCGGAGCTTGCAGTGAGCTGAGATGGCGCCACTGCACTCCAGCCTGGGCGACAGAGCGAGACTCCATCACAGAAAAGAAAAAAGAAAAAAACGATATTGTAGTATAGGGCTACTCAAACTGTGGTATTGAGGCAGGGGCCAGCCAGTGCGTGAAACGTTTGTTACTGTCCTATGGGAAGATAACAAGATTTGAGAATCAGCATTTTTAAACTTTATAATTTAATGTCAGTTGAATCTGATGATAGTTAAAAATAGGGAGCTTAAATTGTGTGTCTGTTTAATTTCATCTAGCAAGTTTTTGTTGTGTTTTACAAAAGTATTGGTTTGTGACAGACTAGAAGTTAAAGCACAAATAAATGATTATCACAGATCGTTTGAGAAGCACTTGCATAGGAAAACTAAATAGAATATAAAATCTTATTTTAAAAAGGACTCAATAAATTGTAAGAGTATCATCTCAATTTTTCAATGATATAATCTACAGATATTCTGAGAAAAAAGTGGAAAGAAGCATACTAACATAACCAATATTCTAGTGTTAATTGTTGCTGTGTGGTGGGACATGACCCAAAAATGCGTATCATAACCAGTAAGTTATTTAAAAAGAAAATGAAAATATTTGTTTTCCTACTGATTGTCTTACTCTTTTTGCTCTGCCCCAAACTCTATCAGAATTTCAGCACTTGAAAAAATGAACACCACTGTCTCTCAACAACTTTTACCAATTGCTTTTGACTGAATTAATTTTATAAGACAGCTTTCAATTAAATCCAACATTGCTGGAACATAATGTTTTAAAACATTTAGGCAAAGCATAATAAGACTTTAAAACAGCTTAGAAACACGTTTTGTCATGGCTTGATCCTAGATTACCTACATTTCTGCTTAACAGATGCAATAAAGCATAGTTACTGCTAAAATGCTCTTGTCTGCTTTCAGTAATAACCAAAGTGATTCTCATAGATGAGATGGGCTCATTAGATACTGAGACATGGAAACACACTCACACATAATTGGTATTCCACTTTGTAGCTGTTATCTATATGATGTAATGTTGCTAAAGAAATAATGGGATTTGAAGCCAAATTTGAAGTTTGAATTTGAATGACAATTCTTTCGTTGCTCCTACCTCAACTGTTGTTTCAAGAATCAGATATTAATTACGTTAAGAGTCTGAATAAATACTTTATTATTTGATATGTAGGGTTTAAAGTGATCTATAAGATTTTGCTTATAACATTATAAATGGACTTACATAGAGGTAACTAATCTCCTGAATCTGCTATTCCATTACATAAAGGCCAGCTTGTGGTTGAGATATATGGATGCCATTGCTAGTTTAGGAATATGTTTCTGACAAAAATAAGATTTTCCTCTTAAAGTCACTAATCATCCTACTTGCACTTTGGCTCTACACCAATCCATCATAGCCATATTCAGTAATATTGCTCTATCTCGTCTTAAAACTCACTTCTCTCTCATTTTCTGTAATACTGCGTTTCTCCATCTAGCTATAAACAATTTTTTCTCAGCATCTTTTATTTGTTTCTTCTACTTTATCAAGACTTTCTTTGAATTATCACTGCTTTCTTTGACCCAATTTTATGTTCACTATTCCCTCTCTCCCTGAGCCATCTTACTAACTTTCATGATATTAGCTACCAGCTATAACCTAATGACTTACACTTTTCTGACTTCAATCTTGATTTCTTTTCAAACTTTGACTTATGTATACAACTGAAAGTTAAATCATCTCATGTAAATGTTTCACCAAGAGTTCCAACTCAAAATGTCTCCTACCGACCTCGTTAACTTCTGCCACAAAAGCTGTTTCTCTTCCACTAATTCTGTCTCACTTTTTGAACCATTATATCCTCAGTTACTCTAATCAGAGCCTAGGGAATCTCTTCCAGTGGTTCCCTGTTTTCTAAACTCTATATCCATTCAACTACTGAATACTTCTAACGTAATGTCTCTACTTATCACCTTGTTATTGTGTAAAAAGCAACCTGAAAATCTCAGTGGCTGGCCACTGTAGGCATTTGTTCTCATTTGTATGGTTTTAGGGGGTGACTGTGGTTTTGCTGATTTAGGCCGGACCTATCAGGGATGCTCTGCTTCAGACTGTGAGGCAACTGGGTTTGGCCTCAGACCAAGTGTGAGATTCAGGTGTATTCCCATCCTCCTGGAAGTAGAAGCTACGTAAAGTATGTTTTGTGGTGATAAATTCAAGAGTGTTAATTGCACACTCATATTTCAAACCTCTGTTTATAACAAGTCTACTCATATCCCATTGTCCAAAGAAAATAGTTAAGCCCAAAGACAAGGAGTGGAAAATACACTCTGCCTCTAATGCAAGGGACAGTGTTACAAGGCAAATGCTGTGGGTCTGTAATTCCAAAACAGGGAGAGAATAAAGAATTAGAGACTTACGACCCAATCTAGCACAATATCTTAAGTATTTCTTATCTCTATCCTTTGTCCCCATTCTAAAAGGTATGTTCCCATTTCATTGCTGATTATCTCTGCACAAACTTTGAAGTGTCATCCTCTCTGGTCTCCCACCAACCTAAACCCATCTTCTATAGAGCAGCCAGAGCACTCAACAGAAAACACAATTCAGACAATGTAACTTGTCTCATTATAGTTCTTCAGAGGCTCCCCATTGCTCACTGAATAAAATCCAAGCTCCTCAGCAATGCATACAGTGTTCTCCAGTGCACATTCCTGCCCTTCTCTGCAGACCCATCTCCCCCAACTCTTCCCTTTACTTCGTGCATCAGGATTAATGAAATACAGATAGTTTTCTCTGTGCTGCAGTTCCACAAGTTTCCACACCCTTCTGCTATTGTTCACATTGTTCCTTCTCTTGAAACATTGATTGTTCTCCTTACTCACCAGGCAAATTCTTGCTTGTCCTATAAGACCTAGCTCACACCCTGTCTCTGTGGTGAGTTTTGGGATATCCTCAAGCTGGCTAATGCTCCATTTTAGACCTTACTATGTTTTGTTCAGTGGATTGGTCCAAAGTTATTTCTTTTCCAGCATACCCCCCCAAAACTCTTTCAGGAGTCTGTGAACATGAGTAGGAAAAAAACATATTGCTTTATTCTTACTAACATCCAACAGAAATGTAACATTTACTTTAATGACAATTGTAAACAACAAACCACAGTACTATTTAGAATGCTTTATCACCAATAGAAATTACAAATCATTTTATATCACACTACAATTTTTGTAGATAATTCAAAATTTCATGTCAGTAAATCTTATATATAGCATTAATAAAGAAGTTCATTTATTCCTATATCAATAAATTTAAAATATTTTAATTTTTTCCATATAACTTCTGTATTTTATTCCCATGAATTTTGATTCTGTAAAGATTTCTAAAGTATTACCAAATGCCAAAGAGAGACCTGACACTCAGAAAACCAAGAACCCTGAATAATGCTTCTCTGTTGGCAGTTTGACAATTTCATTGCAAGGAGTACTGGAGAGTTCAAAAGTCTGATGGATATCTGAGTCAAAAATATTCACCTCTTTCTTTTGAAATGTTTTCATTAGTGTTTGTATTGTCTTGTTTGTATGTGTGTTTATTTGGAAGACTAACACATTCACAAAATAACGCAAAAGATGTGAAAAGTATATAGTAAAAAAATTTCCTTTGAACACTAGCTCCCCTACCTCTATCCGTAAACCACTGTGATGACTTCCTTGTATCTGTTTCCAGAGACATTCTGTCGCTGTACAAGCAGATTCTGTGTGTGGGTATGTATATGTATAAATATAAATGGAAAAACATAAAATATATCAAAACACACATATACACACACAGATTTTTGTTTTTTGTAACTCAGCTGATCGGTATACCAGACATTGTTCTTCACATTTTATTTTATTGAATACTCTTTTTTCTTCTTATTTATTTTTCCGTAGGTTATTACAGGTGGCGTTTGGTTACATGAGTAAGTTCTTTATTGGTGATTTGTGAGATTTTGGTGCACACATCACCCAAGTGCATCCATCCCCCAAGTGTATACTGCACCCCATTTGTAGTCTTTTGTCCCTCGCCTCCCTCCCACTCTTCCCTCCAAGTCTCCCAAGTCCATTGTATCATTCTTATGCCTCTGCCTCCTCACAGCTTAGCTCCCACATATCAGTCAGAACATACGATGTTTAGTTTTCCATTCTTGAGTTACTTCACTTAGAGCAATAATCTTCAATCTCATCCAGGTCACTGCGAGTACCGTTAATTCATTTCTTTTTATAGCTGAGTAGTCGGATACTGTCTCTGATCCATTCTAAATTACTGTTGTATGTCAAAATAAGAACTTCTTGACATGCAACTTCAGTTGTTTTTTTCCCTCATTTAAGGAAAATAAATTTGTAATCAAACTAAGAATTTAAAAATTAAGTATAACTCACCACATACTATCTCAAGTACAATTTTATTGATTGATCAATCTTGAAATCCTCCACAAAAATCTGAGTGTCCTGGCCATTCAATGTAAGTAGCTTAAAGTAAATAACATGAGGCAATCTTCTGGGTATTGTTAATGGATGCTACATTTTTAGTTAAATATTTTAAAGTGCAGCTCCTAAAAAGTGAATTTTCCATCATTACTCAATACTATCATTTATGATATTTTTCTTTTTTAATTAATTAAATCCAGAGGTGGTTTATAGTACGTCTATTCTAGGAAATTTAATGTGATGTTTAAAACAGTGCAGTTTAAAATAATATAGTGAGAGTGTTCACAATGTAAGTGAAAAAATACTGTCATAGTATCAATCTATGCATATAGGATTGCATATAGAATTATATATAGAAAACAAGAGTTAAAGAAAAAAAATTATCTGTTGTGTAGCTATGATAGGTATTTATTTTCTTCTATAAGTCAGTTTGCATTTTCCAAATTTTCTATAATCATTATGAACAATCAGAAGAATTAGGAAAAAAATTAGAGAAATCAACAAAAATTCAAATTGAGAGACCCAAAGACATGGAGACAGAAAGGTAATGAACCAGAGAAAAAATAAATAAGGACTTTATAAAATAGCTAAATACAGATGGAAAAAAAAGAAAGCTAATAAGAAACTCATTCAAAACGCCGACATTTCTAGCAGCCAAGACTGGGTGCAATTCACGAAATAAGACAGAGAGAAGTGTTAAAAGAAGAATAGATACTTCAGCTGTGTACCGCAATAGGCAAGCATCACCCAGGCAACAGTATGTCTAACGCAGACACAAATTCAAGAGCTAGGGTTTGTGCGTACAGGGAACCAGGACTCACAATTGCAGACAAATTTTCATGTGAGGAATGTACACATGCAGCTCAAGAGGGAGAAGGCAGAGCCTGGGAGGTGAGCACACATTGCCAGCTTCAGCATTTACCTCCTAGCTGTCCTCCAGAGCAGATAGGTAGGAGGAAAGTTGAAGGAGGAGGCAAAAGGTCAGAGTTTGCAAACAAAAGAACAGAAGGACAAAAACATCAAGGAGTACTAAAGATGTCATATATTTTTTTTGAAATAAATAATGAATTAAGTAGTAATAGCCCAAAATAGAAGAGATATTTTAGGCATCCTGTAAGACTGGAAAGATTCTTATAATGTTTCAAAATTATAAGAATGCTTCGAAGAAGTACATAGAATGACATTCTTATCCATTCTTTTTAAGTTAAATAGAGACTTCTTTTCCATTCTCCACTGTGGATTAATTCCTGAAAGGATCTAACAGTAATGCCTGCCACCTAGAAAATCAAGTGTCTTCTCTGAGCCTCAGTGTTCCCATCTGTATAAAAGAAAAATAAATCTGCTCTACTAACCATATGTACTAGAGAATATGAAAGTTACAGACCTATGATGATTTTGGAATTTGTTCACTGCTATAAAAAAGGGTTATTAATTTCTCTTATCATATATCAGTAGCAAAAGGACACAGATGTCTTTTTATTTCTTGCTGCACTGGGTCCAGCTGATTCAAAGTGGACCTCATACCTAAGCACCTAGCCACCTGCCATACTTTTTGATGTTTCAGAGCAGAACCAGGTTCGCTTTCTTCATAGTTTTCACTCCTTTGTCAGATACTGAAACAATTGTCTTTCTTTGGTTCTCTTCCTCCATAATTGACTGGAATGAAAGAAATAAAAAAGCAAAAAACAAAAAAATAAGTCTTAATCTAATCAGAAGCCCTAAAGAGTGAAAAGATTTAGAGAAGTAGTGTCTGAGAAAAATCCAACTTGCTGTGGGTCAAGTAATAAAATCTTGTGAACACGACTCCCTATTCACCTTTCAACCAGGGTCTATCTGGTATCTCAAAAAGGTTACCTTTCTAACCCGCTGAAAATGGTTGCTGAGCTAAACCACTGCATATTGATGTAGTTTCCTTGTATTCTTGACTTCAGCAGAATCTTTTAATAAAATAATAGCATTCAATGTTTGCTGAGCACTTACCGTATGCCAGTTACCCTTCTAAATGTTTTACATGTATTTAACTCACAAAAACTCATATGAGACAGATACTATTAGTTTACTTATTTTAGAGATGAGGAAAACAGGGTTTATAAAGTTAATAATGGAGAGCTGAAAATTAAACACAAGTTGCCTGATTTGAAAGACTGTACTTTTCACTGCTGGGCTCTACCTCTGCTACAGTAGTAGAGAGGGGCTTGCGGGGACTTATTACCCCAGGATGCCCCGTTTTTATTACACTTAATATTTTTAGGTATATTTCCTGTTTAGAAGTATAGTAGATATATTGCTCATGAATATGGATGCCTATGTATAAAGATTGTTAAAGTTTTAATGTTTTGTACTGTACAAAATAAATTTACCTTGGTAAATAACCTAACTGAATATCAGACAAGGGATTTGTCAAAAAATGTCGAGAGTCTTAGAGGAATAAAATGTCTCTGCAGTGTTAGGTGCAAGTAATAGCAGAGTCTAGAGTAGAGAGGTGAAGGAAGTATGCCCCAATTGCTGTTGGAAAAGTCCTCATTAGTCAAAAAAACTTCTGGTTTTTACCTTACTTTTCCTGCCATGATGACTTCCAATGCAGTGGCTAAGTGTAGCAAGAAAACCATCTCAATTCTGACAGGCCCTTTCCTATCAGAATTGTTGGCTACCGTCTTCCTAGACCAGTTCACTCTCGGGGGATCCTGACTTCACCAATGCTGAAGCAAGACAGTGGAGAGCTATAAAACATGGAGCTCTTTGTCCCATCTTTCCTTTTGTTTTGAGGGTCTGGAAAGATCAAAGTACCAGTGGGGAAAATAACAAAACAGCTATTACAGAAGTGAAAAGTCTTTCTTTTTGTTGGTTCCTAGTTAGCCTCAGAGTAAAATGTCTTATTTAAGGAAATTTGGTTAGGATTTTGAAATTAAAAACTCACATAATCAAGAATTCTAGTTTCAGCTCAGATATGTAGAATGATAGAGAGCTCCGTGCTTACAACATTGAAAATGTTGGACAGGCTGCAAATTTGATGACTTTTCTTGAGGCCGTCAGAAAACTGAGGTCACAGGGCAATCCACTGTAATAAAATCTGAGAAAAGAGATATCTCCTGAGAAAAACAGGACCTGAGTAAGCATTTGCTTGCTTGCAGTAGTTTCTGTGCATGTCTTATTGCATGGCAGAGGCACCTGACAGTCATAACTGAAGCATACTCTGAGAATGACCTTATGGTCTAAGAAGCATGTTGCTTTAGAGTTCTGAGTCAAGGAATCAGAAAGTGACCAGCCCTGATATTCACTCCTTATCTATGAAGGAACCTGTGGCCCAACTCTTAGAACACAGGTGGTCCAAGGAATGGAGGCCCTTTGTTTTTGGGGTAAGTGGAGATTGCTAGGTGAAGGGTGTGATGTGAAAATGCTATATAAACTGCATGCTTTCTACAAGCAGTAGTGGTCTTCCTATTCAGTCCACTGCCACTGAACCACACCATATGTAAGTCCCCCCAGTAAACCCTATGTCTCCTTCACTGGCTCTGGTTCTTTGGCCTCTTGGACGTGGTGCCATTCCCACTGGAGTCAATAGGAGTCCAGCACGACACTTATGTGTTAGCTTCCTATGACTGTCATAGCAAACTACCACAAGCTAGGTGCCTTAAAACAACAGAAATTTATTTTCTCACAGTTCTTGATTTTCAGACCAGAATGCTGAAATCAAGGTGTCCCAGAGCCATGCTCCCTCTGAGGTTCTAGGAAAGAATCCGTTCCACTCCTGTCTTTCAGCTTCTGGCTGCTTCTGGCAATCCTTGGCATCCCTTGGCTTGCAGCTTCATCTCTTCAATTGCTGCCTTGGTTCTCACATGGTTGTCTTCCTTCTATGTGTGTGTGTGCGCATATGTGTCCAAGTTTTCCTCTGTTTACAAGGACAACAGTCATATTGGATTTAGGGCCCACCCTAATCCCTCATCTCATTTTAACTTGATGACATCTCCAAAGACCTTATTTCCAAATAAGGTCACATTAGCAGCTTCTGGAGGTTACATCTTAGACATATCTTTTTTGAGTGGGTCTTGGGGGAGATGCCATTCAGCCCAGTATACCATATAAGTTGAGGGTAATATGATTCCCCTAAACATTCTGAATGAGATGCAAAAGATAGCCTGTGGGCTAGTGTGAGAATGTGGAGCCCAGGGAGTCTGCAAATATAACAGAATATGCTCCCTCTTGCAGGCTTTTCCTCCAAAATCCTACCAGGAAAATTGGAGAGGAATCTCCAGAAAGAGAGAGAATGTGAGAAAGAGAAAGTGTAGCACTTGCTGGAGAAGAGAAGCAAAAGCCTCTGCCCAAAATGCCACCCAGACCCATCTTCCTTGTGAGGGAGAACAGTGACAAAACAACAACAACAAGAAAACCCTAATCTTAATCCTTAGGAAGGGAAGAGCGAAACAAAAACCACTGCCTAAGGGCATTGTTGGAAGCTTTTTGCAGCCACGGAGAGGGAACAGGAAAAAATATAAAAACAGAAAGAGAAGCCTCCATGCCTGGGGCAGAGACAGGAATCCAGCATTGCAGCAGGAAGGAGAGACAGAGATCTTGCAAAAGTCAAATCCCTGATACCCAGACTCAGGCGTATCAGAACGTCAAAGAACTCACTCTTCTTACCAAAATATATAAAATATATTAATATTTTAAAATTTGATATTTTAATATATATATGTGTGTTTATATATATACATATATATAAACATATATAAACACAAACACACACATATATATATATTTTTGGAAACAGAGTCTCACTCTGCCACACATGCTGGAGTGCAGTGGTGCCATCTTGGCTCACAGCGACCTCCACTGCCCAGACCCAGGTGATTCTCATGCCTCAGCCTCCTAAGTAACTGGGACTACAGGTGTGTGCCACCACACCCAGGTAATTTTTGTATTTTTGTAAAGACAGGTTTTCGTCATGTTGGCCAGGCTGGTCTCCAACTCTTGAGCTCAAATGATCCACCTCCACTCTGCCTCCCAAAGTTCTGGGATTATAGGCATGAGCCACTGTGCCTGGCCAAAATGCGTATTTTAATAGAAACTCTGCAGAGGATTCACCAAAGTAGTAGGTTTTATGTTCATTTTACAAAGGCTTTGATTCCTGCTTGCAGAACCACAATGGTAAAAGAATGTATGTATGGTAATCCCACCACCCCAAATGCTATGTAAACCCCAAAGCACATACCTGGGAAGTAGCATAAAGAGACCTGGTTGATCACTGACCTGAAAGATTCAGTGTTGGGAAAGAAAGAAAGTGATGGCAAAATCTAAGTAAGAAAGCCCCAAGCAATTTAAAATTATAATCAGAAGTCAAAGTAGTTGTCATTTTAGTCGGTGGGTGTGGGTTTAATATCTTCCATATGCTGTGCTTTTGTGTAAACGATGGTATATTGGCAACTTCTAGGTCTGGGGGGTCTCCCATTGAAGTCTGGAATCAGCTGTCCCATGTCAATTACTGTCTGAATAAGTGGAAAATAAATGACACGCCGCCAAACCTTAAATGAAGCCTTACAACCAATCTTTCCTTAGGACTCAGCAATTGCTTTTAAGTGTGGCTCACTTGAGCTCAGGAATTCGAGACCAGCCTGGGCAACATGGTGAAACCCCATGTCTACAAAAAATTAGCCAGGCATGGTGGTGCATGCTTGTTGTCCCAGCTACTCAGGAGGCTGACATGGGAGGATCACCTCAGCCCAGGAGGTAGAGGATGCAGTGAGCTGAGATTGTGTCATTGCCTTCCAGCCTGGACAACAGAGTGAAATCCTGTCTCAAAAAATAATAAAATAAAATACAATAAAATGAACATGATTAATATTCTGTCATGGACATTTAGTTTAGGACTTTCGCTAAGCTATAAGGCATGTTAAACATTGAAGAGATGGTAGAAATTGTCTGATCTCTGAAACTGAGGGTCTTTAAAATTTGGGTAATATAGCTATGTGTGTAATTTTCAGAGGAATAATAGATATCTTGGGGTTTCAAACACAAGCAAAATTGTTCTCTCTTCATGTATAACACCCATATTCTCATGAAAGCACACCGGCTTACATTTATGTAAAGTAAAATTCAGACAAAAGTCATTCCAGCATTTTAGAGTTCAAGATAGAGTTACCTTTGGAAGAGGGGTTTGCATAATGACTGAAACAGAACATGGGAGCGTGGTATCTTTTTGGTTGCGAAAAATATTCTGTTGGTTATAATAATATTTGGTTGCAAATAATATTCTTGGTTATTCTTGTGCGTTCAGCTTATGGACAGCATTGTGTTGATCATTCACGGTATGTTTTTGTTTGTTTATTATCTTACTACATTTTAGCAAAAAGTAAAAGTCAAAACCAAAAACAAACAGGAAACACATCAACCATAAGACAAGAGGGGTGGGAGATCATGGCAGCAGGCAAAGAGGCAGAGCTATGTATATATCTCACAGCCACTATCTTATACTCATTAGACTTGTTTCAGGTGTTTCAGAGGCCAGACCTTATTACATTTTCTAGTAGAAAGAGTTTGTCTTAGAAATATTTGTTTGATGCAACCTACCTATTGGTGTGACTATATTGATACTGTCCACTTATTGGAATAAACATGCCATATCAACTCGAGGTCTAAAGGAGATTCTGCCCCTAGTTCTTCAATCTTGTATCAGTTTGCAATGTAGAGTAGTCTTCTCAAATTATTAACACCTGCCGCCTTCCATCAGTAGCTGCCTTTAGATGATATGCCAATACGTAAGAAGTCCCAAGAAGTTAGAGTGTGTCTGGTGATTGGATGATAATACAGGATTATCATTCAAAATCATGGGTGAATGTAGCTCAACCAGCAGCTGTGTTTCTGTGTTCTCTTGTTCTTGTGGCCTGGAAGCTGGTGGTTTCAAGCCTGGCATTTGTGTCCTCCAGAATCTGAGCAGCATTGCAAAGTAGCTAAGTGTCACCTTGGTTCTACCATTTCCTCTTTTCATCTTTTTAGATATTAATCTTGTCTTCAACTCTCAGGAGTTACCCTCACAAAAACATCTTTAAATAGAAACTTCAGAACTAAACAGTTAAAATTATGCATAACATTTGATTGACGATAATTTTAGAGCATTTACACATGATATATATATTGCCTGTTTTATCATCATAATCATTCTGAGAAATAAAAGGTATGCATTTTGAAACATAACAAAACCTGACATTCAGAAACAAAGAAAAAATGTTTTGCAGATAATATACCTAAACTCTAAATCCAAGTTCTTTCCACTGCTTGCCTGGTATTTTTTCTAAAATTTTGTTATCTATCTCCAAGAATAAAGTTATAATGGTGAAATACCAGGTAATAGAGAAGTTATTTTGGACAAACAATTAATTCCTTCAAACCCTATGAGTAGATTCAGCATTATTAGGAGAAAAATCATTGGCTTTTGTACCTAGCTGATCCTGTGTGTGGATTTTCTCTGTACCATGAAAACATGGCCAAGTCCTATAACTTTGAAAAGTTATGTCCAACTTAGAATGGCATATTCCACTCTCCTTGCTGTCAAAAGAATTAAATGTCCCAGATCACTTAGGAAAAAGATAACAGACACTCTGTTAAGGGGCTGAACTAGGGAATAAGCAGCAGCAAGGGTTAAACGTATTTCCCACAAAACTCTCTGATCTTATTTCACACCAAAATGTCATAAACTGGTACTTACTAGAATACAATACCTTACAAACAAGAATGCCTACTCTCTTTTGGCATCATTAAATTATTTATGGAGGGTCCATATGCTAGAAACTGTTGAATGAATGAGTCAATGAAAAGTGAAACCTATCTATTTGGTAGACAAGGACTTTCCTTCCAGAGTAAATCAGACAGGCTCAAACACAGAGAAGGCTGAAAGAGCAAGTTATTTCTGGAACAGAAAATGTGAATTTTGTTGAGTTTTGTCACTAAGATGATTAGAATGAGTGTCCGATGCCCTTCTTCTACAGAAATCACAAATCCCAGGCCAAGTGAGGCAAACTATTAAAAAAAAAAAAAAAATTGCTGATTAAAAACAACCAAGCAAATACACACACAAACAACCGCCTTCCCCATTGGCATTTCCCAAAGTCATTTCAGAAGAAATTTCTGAAGCCAGGTGTTGAGAATTTGAATCTGTTTTTAAAGCGCACTTTAGCCCTTCCTAAGTATAGGTCCATGAGTAGGTTGTCCAACTGTCCAAGCCTCATCTGGGAAATGGGGAGAATTTTCCAACTCCTACCTCAGAGCACTCTTGTGAAAGTTGTATGAACTCAAGTATGTGAGGGCACGTGGTGCCATTCCTGGCACAGAATCAGTGTCCAGGTAATGGTGATCCTCTTTCTCTTACAGCCTTATCTCACATTACTGGTTTTGTGTAGGAATAGAGAATCTGGGATTTGGGTTTGGAATCCACTAGAGACTAATACAGCAGCGCCACCTGGTGACCATTTTACCACAATAGTAACCTAACAATGTCCTAAAGATCATGGGTGAGAAAGCTATCTCCCTTCGTTTCTAAAGATTTAAATAAAGATACAGTCTCTTGATATATTAGAGAGACTTTTATCATTATTGTAAGTGTCACTCCTTAAAAAAAATCCAGAAATAATCAAATTCTCAGAGATTGAGTTATATTGTTTTTCATTCTACTGCCTTTGGAAAGCAGCTAAATGTTATCTTCATCAGCATCAATTAAAAAAGGCATAATGGAACATAAACCTTGTTAGAACTATTGAGAATTGACAGTTCACTCAGTTCTTCTTGGAGAAAATAAATTATTAGACAGTAAAAAAATGCATAGATATGAGGTCAGAAAACCATGATTATTTTATGTACAAGGGTCACCATAATAAATGTAGTGTTTCTTCATTTCCTAGTCTTCATTCTCCTGTGTTCGTTCCTTGGAACCAAGGGCTTTTCAGCAGAAACCTCTATGAACATTTTAGGAAATTCCAAAATGTCTTGCAATTTGAAACAACATTTTTGTGCATATTGTGTGGTGGTGCAGTACTATTATTTTTTAATCCTAAATAAATAAATAAAAAAGAATTTCAACTCTAAGAAAGCTTTGATAGAACATGGGTGTAGTGTTCTGAATGTTTGTGTCTCCCGAAAATTCATACGTTGAAATACTCCTAAGGTGATGGTATGAAAAAGTGGGGCCTTTTTGACATGATTAGCTCATGAGGACTCTGCCCTCGTAAATGGAATTAGTGCCCTTATGGAAAAGGCCTGTGAGAACTTGTTTGGCCCTTCAGCCTTGTAGAGATACATAAAAGCACAATCTATGAGGAACAGGCTCTCACCAGACCCCAAAATTGCTGGTGCCTTGATCTTGGACTTTCCAGCTTCCAAAACCGTGAGCAATGAATTTCTGTTGCTTATAAATTACCCAACCCAAGGCATTTTGTTATAACAGCCCAAACAGAACAAAGGCATTGGGTAAAACTAAGCTCAAGATCTTTGTTCCTTGCTTATTTTCTTAAACTATCCAATAAATCCATTCTTCCAGTTTTCTCTAGTTTTCTCTTCTGCCAGTACAGTGTGAACTGATGTTCAGAAAGGGAAAATGTATATACACAACATATGCTTAGAGCCTGGACACCAGTTGCAGAGCTTTCTCCACACCCTCCTCTGGGTGCATGTGTGGGAAATCACCTTGATGTAGTGGTAGCTTCCAGCTACGCTATTATGCAAATTATACTGGAAGTCATAGAACAGAAAGACTCACAGACCAATAAAGATACTAGAAGCACGGGGCTTATTAAATCAATTTTAAATCCACAGAAAAGAAACAAGGTGAAAGTCATGGGATAAGTTGACTCATTGAGGGTAAAGTGTGAGAGGGGTGGAAGGATCACACCAGCTGAATGTTCTGCAATGTTGGTATATACACTCCTTTTCCCTCTGCCACATCATCCTTCTCCAGTGATGGTGTGTTATACCAGAGTTGGGGTTTGAGCAATGAAAGAGGGGGCCAATGGAACATTCTTACTCTCTCCAAGACAACCAGGGGCAAACCACTGAAATTCACCATTTAGTTTGATGAGCTACTATGGGTACCAGAATGGAAGTCAACAAAGAGTGAGCAAATTAAGACCTAATGAATAGCGAATGCTTAATTTTCTCATATATATCTAGTGCATCACATATAGTGTTTTCTTGGTCTTTCTTTCCCTTTCTATTTTTGTTCACACTCACATGCTCTACTTAGTTTTTCTGTCTTAAGGGTCGCTCTGTTGTTTAACACATCATAGGAATTTCATGTATCCCTTTGTTTTCCTGTCTTCTACAGTAGAATGGAATATTTTTGAACAACACAGCAAATGACTATTACAGAACAGGATATTATTGGCTGTTAAATATGAGCTCCAAGTTTGCCTGGATGACTCTGGCCCAGAAAAAGAGAGTTTCTTTTTATGTGCTTAGCAGAGTCTTCTGTAACTTGAGGAACAGATACTTCTGATTTTGGTTGACCTGGATTTAATCCTTGCAGGGATACAAGCCATAGGTGTCAAATGAAACTGGCCTTCATCCAAGATTCATCAAATAGTTGGCAGATGTTAGGCATATTTGGAGATAGGAGTTCTGTGGTCTCTAAATCCCTAAACTTGAGAATGAGGAAGATTGTGGGAGTCCCTGGGAAGACCTAAATGGTCCTCTCTTTCTAAATTCCCCTAAACAGTGCCTTTCTCGGGTCCCCTTGGCATGTATTCAATGTTCCCTCCTCTCTCATTTTTTGTTAGCTGAGATGATTCTTTAAAAAATTCCAGCACTGTTCCAGATTAAAGGTGAACACCACTCCTTCCTAACAGCCCTCCTCCCCCAACCAGTCTCTGGATGAGTGCAGAAAAACACAACAGCCTACTCAATTGATTTTATTTTCATTTTTTATTGAAAGCTTCATCAAAGAAAACAGAAGTTTAAACCTAACATCCACTGATCTACAGAAAGCCCAAGGGATGGGGGAGATAGGTGCTCATTTGACTGTGGTACAGATGAAGAAATTAAAAATAAAACCAGAAACACCTCAGAATTACAGAAGTTTCCATGACAGTCAGAGACAGCAGTACAAAAACGCTCTTAAATAAAGTTCAAAATTGAATGATGTTTCAGAAGTTCCATGAAGTTGAATATGGACTGAAACAAGGGTTTGAAAAGAAGCTGTGTCCCATTTTTTTTAGAAACTGAATATCTCATAGCAGATACTACTACATATATTTTTTTAAATTAAGATTCCATTTTTTTCTTCTTCTTTTGAAATAAATGGAAGCATTTGTGTCCAGAATAGAGAAAACTTTTTCAAGTGTCTCTTTGAAATAATTTTTACAGTTCCTGAAAAGCAGGGAATAACTCATTTTTTTTATATATATATGAAGAGATAACATATTTGAGGGAGGAGGAAAGAACATCTTTCTCAGTAACCTAGACCAGAGGGTTTGAAACAAAATATAACATTAAAGTTACACTTTGGACATTATTTAAATTTGATGTGACCATAAAAATATCCATAGGAGTGTCAAAGTCATTCGGCCTTAATACAGTAATGCAGTCAAAATATAACGAAAACAATGCAATAGTTTTGGTCAAAGATTTAAAAATATGAATATGACTGTGCCAAGAGCTACCATTATACTCTCATTGCAGAAGTTGTGTGGATCCATGCTACTGGTTCAAATTTAGTGGAGTGAAGGAAACAAAAATAACTTTCTTTTGAGGGAAGCCGAATTCTTTGTTATGATTTTTTTCCCGTATATTCTGCAAGAATACAGCCAACTCTCAATTATTTGTGGTAAATAGGAAAACACATTATAGATAATCAAAATTTATGACATATAATGTACTGACATTAATTTTACCAATGATTTAAAACTCCCTTAAGAAATTAATACTTTATAAGAAATAAAATAATCAATTCTTATTTCCAATTGTTTGTCCCACCCTCAGAGTGACATGCTAATAAAAGGAAACAGAGCCCAAGGCCTACACGTTGAAAAGAAAAAACAAAACACACCCACAAAGTAGATAATTAGCCCTTCAAAAATTGAAAGTGATTGTATTTATGCACAACTCAGAAATTGGGGCAGTAGTAAGAAAAGCTCAAGTATGACTCAGTGGCCTAGTGGTTCTTCCTGCAGATCCAAGCTTGACTGCACCTCTCCTTCAGCTTTAAAGCTTTCTGAGTGGAAGAACATTTTCTTGATATGTTATTTTCCCTCACAAAAATAAACAGAAATGAATATTGAAAGATATTCATCCCTTTTTTGCTACAGAGAGTATCTACATGTTAGAGTATAAAGCCAATGATAAATTAATCTGGAGTGAACTCTTGTCTCTCACATCATATAAGGTCTTTGGGGTCACTTGGGCATTTAGCGTTTAGTTTTTGTACTTTCCTGAACGCTATGTAATCTGCAAAGGACAGCCATGACCAAGAGCATTTGGGATTAAAGGACCAATTTCATACTTAAGAATGTTTGGTAGGAAATGTTAAACTTGAGTCAGACCCAACTGTCTTCCAATGCCACAGTAGATGTCATTTGTAAAACAAATTGATTCATTAATGAAATCCCATTATCACTTGCCACAGGAAGGGTAGAGTGTACAGAATCAATGAGCCTGTTTAAATTCTGTCAATCCCTCAGATGGAAGTGAGAGGCTGTCAGTCCCAGTAAGTTCAAACTTTTGAAGCGTGTCAGCTACAATAACATGAAAGACAAAATCTCATCCTTTACTTTTTACTGAAGACAAAGTAATATAGATCAAGGTTCTGTGACATGTTTAAGCTTTATTATAGTGCATGATTCCTCAAATGTGCTGAATGTTATACATGTACATAAATATTGTCCCTTTACTTGACTTCAAATCATATAAAAAACATGTATTACTGAAACCCACTTGAGAATTTCTCTCTGCTTATCAGCTCATCTGCAGTGGTTCATGCACTCAAATTAAGAATGAAAATGAATTGCCAAATGTATTTTAATCTCCTATTAACATCATAATCTGTCTAGACAGTCTATCGAAACTTCTCCTCAATCGTGAAGATGACTGCAAGAGTCCTAATTAAATCAAATTTCACTTTTCATTAATAGGGATTTTAGGCCACTGTCAAAAAAAAAAAAAAAAAAAAAAAAAAAAAGAAGGTATTTAGCAAATATCCCAATTATTTAAATAAAGAGTTTTCTTTGGAGAAAAAAACAATTAGTTTTCTGGGGTCATACATAAATTGAAAGTAGTTTTAAAGCACTTTGCAAGGGGTCCAAAGATGTATTTTTAGGCATAGTAAAATAAAGTGAACTTCCTGCTTTAAACAGCCTTCTTCGGTTGTCAGTCTTATATCTCTAATGGGAGAGATTTTAACACCGTGCAGTTTTTCATTAGAAGGGGGTGGAAGTGAGTCATATGCTTTCAAATGTGACAGATCTGCTAAGGTCACAGGAATAAGTAATTCAAGTGAAATATGGAGGTAACGTTCTGAAATGTTGAAATCTACCAAGGAAACAAACTAATCCTGGCAAAACTAGAGTCAGGTAAGGATTTTTTTAAGAGTACTGTGACATTTGCAATATTCAAAACATGTCAGCATTCAAGGACAAACTGTCATCAGCACCTGCCAGTATTACCTTCAGTTCACTTGGGCTCATTATGTTGTCTTTAGAAGACATGGCCACGTATTGGGGAGCTCCCAGTTACCATGCACACTTTGCCTCTCTTGACAACACCTTATCATTATTAAAAGAGAACTCACTCTTGCACTGACCATGAAACTAGAATTTAGATGAGATAGTGTTTCTCTCATTTGGATTGTGGCTTCAGTTTGTTTCCTGATGTTTAAGCTAAATCTTGGCATTAAAGTCAAAAGGAAAAATGGAAACATCCAAATAAATGCTTGAAAATCTGGTGGACCAGAATGCATGGAAAATTAACTTCAACTTAAAAAAAAAAAATTATAGTCCTAATTAGGATGGGCAACAAAGACTCTATTTCAAAAAAAAAAGAAAAAATCACTACAATATATTTTGTTGATTAAATTTGAATTCTGCTGTCTGTATATATTGAAAACTTATTTTGGTTTATTATCACACAATGTAATGCTGCTTACCTGTTGATGCTTTTTTTCTCTCTCCCAGACTTGGCTCTTCAAAACAAGTCTTAGGTAAGACAACAGACAAAGCAGGGCAAATTTGAGTATGTGCCGTTGTTTTCCTTCTATTTTTTTTCTTTTTGGTTTGAAAACATATATTTTATAGAATGGCATGATATAAACTATCCAAACACAGAACACACATGAACACATCAAATGACAGGTCATTTCCTTTTGCAGAAAGTGGCTTAAAAAATTGATATTGAAATTTCATAGTTGAAAAAAATATTTCTGAATGTACAAATAAAGCAGCAGTTTTGAATAGAAACAGGAAGTTACCTAGGCACATTCATTAGCCACATGGTAGCTACCTCTTAGCCTCATTGTTGATTGTGTAAATGAGACTTTCTTTGTATCACATTAATACATGTTTTTGGTTATTTTTTCACAGAAATGAAAGAAAGTATGTTGGTTTCATATTCAAATGAATTATGCCCAGGATAATCCTTATTTATACAAAGAGTTTAGAGAGTGAAAAAGAGAAACAGAAAATATGGTTCCCATACATGTCTTTTTGTACCCCAAAAAACTTTGGGGCCCACTTTTCAAAGATAAAAACTTAAGTGCCACCTTTATAACGCATGGGAAGCTGAAGGATGGAACAAAAGACAGTATAAATCTAGCATTTTCTCTAAAGCATGAAAAACCATAATGGTGGGTGTGACCAGCTGGAATTTCTCTGTAACACACACTACATTTACTTGGATACACGTTGTCTCCAATGTGACCATAAATATATGGAGTCATTCTCTGATTTGAGCTTCCAATTCATGGGGTTGCAAATAAGAGAACCAGAGTTTATATAAATAGTGGAATACTGACAATTTTACATGAGTCAACCTTATTACTCATGTTGACATAATGGGAATATGATTTACCTTTAAAACTTTTTAGTTTTTAAAAAGCCTACCCTGTTTTATAGTACACTTAAATACATTTCCCTGCTTCTTTTGGACTAAGACAGGCTCCTGTGACTTAGTTTGCGAAAAAGAGTTTCACCTATTTGATTCAAAGGATTCATTCAGAAAGCAATCTAGTGAATGCTTCACCTAACAAAATTCTATTCCATTGTCCTTAATTTCAGGTAAAACTGTAAAGCTTGAACACATATCTCATGAATTAAAAATGTAGATATATTTTACAGGTGGGTCAATTTAATTCATTTTAGACAAAGTTTTGCATCATTCTAAATGCAAGTATTTCTCCTTGGCTTACATGATTGAGCATACCTAATTCTTTTGGTTCTTATTGATATAAATCATACTGTTTCTTGATTGTCAACTAGCATTTTAAGGACTTCCCTAAATTCCACTAATAGAATTCTCATTCTTATTGGGCCTACATGCCTCAAAGAATTAAACTGAAAGAAAAAGTTCTTTCGGCAACACCAAGATATGAAAATACAATGAAAAGAGGCAAAAAGAAGATACCCCCTCCCCATTTGCAAAGCCAAGGTGACTATTCATGGTAGGTGATAACAAAGACAGAGGTGAGAAGACAAAACCCAGAGGTGTTGTAATTTAGAGGGAAGACTAATGTTACAAATACAATGATACCTTTCCAGGAGACCACTCACCGTTTCACAGAATATCACTAAGTTTTTTGACAAGTGACCTTTCAGACCAGGTTCAGAAAGTGTCTTTAGCTGAAAATTCACATAAAGAATATTCAACCTGTTAAATAAGCGTCTTGGTTTACTAGTGGCCATCAGTACAGGTTTCACTATTCAAGAGAGCTAATGAGAAACCAGAAAAGCTCACAGAATTTAAAGCCACTTGGCTCTATCAACCAGTTGATACCCAGAATTGTTCATGCTGAAACTGCTCAACACAGCAGGTACAAGCTTCTGCTATCAATGAATATACATTTAAAGAAAAGAAAGACAACGGCCCCCACCCTCTTTATTTGCACTATGTAAAACACCAGTGGAAGGTAGTTTAAACAAACAACAAAGTAAGAACTGGTCCGGCCATGTCGGTCAAATAAATTTTTTTTTGTTTTTTTTTTTTTAAAAGAAAAGAAATGAAAAACAACCTCTATCTTCTGGACTGTAATAGGGTGTCACTTCATCTTTGGTATAAAATAGGCCATCCATAGGCTGAATTTGATCACAACTAGGAAAGACTACAGAAATTGTCAACAATTTCTCTATCTATTGCTTTTTTTTTTTTTTTTTTTTCATTTTTTTTCCTTAATCTCCTTTTTTCTTTTTTTTTTTTTTTTGAGTTTTTTGCTTTTTTTTTTTTTTTTTATGCTCTTAAGCTAGGTTTTGCAATGTGACAAGCAAAGCTGACTAAAAACTTTGTAAAGCTCATAAAAAAGACTGCAGATAAAAAGCACTAGTGCTTTTGCTAGCGATCACGCTTTGTAAATTAAAAAAATCTGCATTCTGCCCCCAAACACGCATTATTTCTAATGCAGTTGTTTTTAAACCAACATTAATAACTTTACTGTAAAATGTTTTAGCCTTTTAGAATGATTCATGTCAACACTTAAGACAAAGTTCATGAAAAGTCCCAGCATTTTTCCAATTCTTGCAGTTGCCATGGTTTCTTTTATCAACAAATTTTCTTCAAATGAAGAAAAACATTTTCATTTAAACTGTACAGTTTTTTTCACCCTAAAAACTCAGTCTTAAACTTCTGTGCCAGTTAAAGCCAGCACAATATTTCAATTCTTTCTTGATTTTTGTTTTTAACAAGACGTTGACAGCTTGCCTCGAGAGCCTTTGACGTCCTTAAAATTAAGGCAATTAAGATTCAAGATAAACC
The DNA here is from genome assembly GCF_002776525.5 of Piliocolobus tephrosceles. Taxonomy (NCBI): domain Eukaryota; kingdom Metazoa; phylum Chordata; class Mammalia; order Primates; family Cercopithecidae; genus Piliocolobus; species Piliocolobus tephrosceles. The sequence continues at coordinate 137,877,613 of NC_045435.1, forward strand.
TTACCTAAATATTTCTAAGAAAAAATAAAATAAAAAAACCCACTAGATTTAAACAAGAAGGGAAAAAGAGAAAGTAGCTTAATAGCTTAATTGTTGAGGAAGACAATTTGTTTCCATTTCTATTGCCCGCCTCTTGACATCAGGTTTTCTGTTAAAAAAAAAAAAAAAAAAAAAAAGGATCTACACCTTCAGGAAAATTCTGAATTCAATTCAAATGTTCATCCACATAAAATATCGACCTTCAATGTTTTGTAGTTTTTTTTTGTTTTTTTTTTTTCTCTTCTGGAATTTTTTTCTGTAGTTAAAAAAAAAGATGGCAAAAATAAATTGTCAGACCACATGAAGACCATTTGCACAGCACATAAAAACTGTTTTCATTGGGTAAGGTATAAAACTAAAAAAAAAAAAAAAAAAAAAAAAAAATGCATTCCATTGACGTCTGTGCAAACTGGAAGCCAACTTCTTGTTCAATAAAGTTTCTTCATTCAAGGCAAAGATTCAGACGGACATTCTTCAGTCCTGTTTATGGTCTGTGAAAACAATTGAATAAGAGTGGTCATTAAATTAAAGTAACTTTGAAATCACCTTCTGTGCCCTTTTCCAATGAGGCAGCTTTAAAAGATACCAAGCTTTCAACATAACACAATCACAAAAGCATCATAACATCATACTGAGTCTATGAGATTGTCAAATTTTGCCACTTTCACTTAAATACAGATTTGGGCCAGAGAGTTTGTTTACATTAAAAATCAAGGTTAATAGTTTACGTTGTAGCTCCTTATAGATCCTATGAATAATTCTGTTCCTTCAAAACTACTATAGGAATCATCACTAATTCCAGCAACATATATGAGATTCTTTACTCTGCACCCAAAATAACTGGGTTGTATGTTATCTCATGGTATTCATCACGTACATTTACATAAGGCTTATTGCCTAAGGAAATAAGTGAGACAGTTAAGAGGCCAATGCAGTTTTGTTCTCTTTTCCTCTTCCCCTTCTCTTCTTTCTTGTTCATTCCCTCTGTCAAGATTATAAGTTTGTGACAGCAGGAACTATATTTTACTTATACCTTTTGCCTTTTAGGCAGAGTGGTATATACACAATAGGTGTTTAACTAGAAAAATATCAGTTTACTATATGCCACTTTGCTTAGCTCATTTCGAATAGACTTCTGCTACTGCCCTTTCTATGTTGCAAGGTTAACCTTCCAGCAAGATGACTTTACTCTTAGCTCTTTTGCCCACAGATTAGAAGTTTGTAAAATAACTTCAGAGTTGTGCTATAGAAAGAAGGACCTTTATATTATCTGTAAGGCACATTTAGCTGAAGGCCTTTTTGTTCAGGGTATCGGATGACAGCAAAAAGTTATGCAAGTTCTTCTGATGCACAGTTGCTTAATATAGTAAGTATGACTATTACTATGTATAGTTTTACAGATTGTTTACTATACAAGATGCATGACTGAGGGAGTGGGGTCTAAATTTCAGCCCATTGTCTGTTCCCCAAGGTATGCACCCTGGAGGAGAGCTGTAACCCCAGTTCACAGTGTTTTAAACTGTGTAATGTGTAGCTTGAGACGGCCCAGAAAGGACGTAGTTTCCTAATTTGCAAAAAGCCATCATATGAGCCAGCTATGGCTATTAGGAACCTGATTAATTTCTTCCTAAAATCATGTGAGGAAAGCTACCAGTTGATATATCGAATATTCAATTTTTATCAATAGGTTAAGTCCCTAAAAATATATTTCTGTGTTACATGAGAAAGTGAGATATCTTTTGAGAAGCAAAGCAATTACAATTTTCATACTGTAGCAACAATAAGAAAAATTTTATTAGTGGTAGTCATGGGAACCATGGTTTATATTTTAACTATCTCTAGCTTTGCAAACCATAGACTTAACTCCATTTATTTCTAAAAATCTACATTACTATGGGAACAATTTTTTTTTTTCTTGGTTATATAGCTGTGAGTTGGGGGATGGTGGGGGGAGAATCTGTTCTTTGTTCCCACTCCCATCTTCTACACTCATATTATTGTGTACTGAACAGAAAATGCCTAAAACACCATGAATCTCTTTAACAGCTGCTCAGTGAATGATGTCTTATTCAGTGGACTACAGTGCATAGAAGACCTGACCCATCAAATTCAAGTACTTGATTCACTGGTCTCAGAAGCATTGATATTTATGAGCTAGGCTGGAAGTACTTTAGGTTTTATAACTGTACACAAATGCTTCCAATAGCCCTCTCCTGTAATTTGCTTGGTTCTTAAAGTGGCCCCTTTGCCACATGAAAACAAATGATGGCAAGTAGATGGTTGTACTTTACAAGTTCATGTTTGCTAGCTGAAGTTTGAAGGAAAAAGGATCTTGCCATTGAATAGAACTATATTTACTCCTGCCCATCTCCTCCGTCCTGGAATAAATGTGAATGTGCACATTTACATAATACTTATGGATTGCACTGAAATTCATAAAAATAGGGTTCTAATTTTTTTTTTAGGCTGGGATCTTTTGCAACAAGAACATGTTAAGTTGGACATTTTAGAAATAAAATGGGGTACAACTTGAAAACAGGAATTCATGTGAAGAAATAATGAGTATGGAAATCATTTGTAAATTGTAAAACACAGTGCACATACATTATTACAATATATTATAATACATAAAATGTTGTATTATTCACAAATGTAAAGGACATAATTTGCTCATCATTAATATACTGACAATGTATAGAAATTTGGTATTCATGGCAGTTCAGTTAGCCAGAGAAGATTTGAAGTATAAAAAGAACTTGCAATACCAGGGTTGAAATGAGGGCCTTCTAAAGTCAGATTAAATGTGGTAGAGTAGGAATTTCACTGAATTTAAGAATACAGAGGCATTTTGAATCCTCTCATCACTCCTCCTCCCTCAAAAAAAAGAAAAAAAAAAAAAACACAGTGGATAGATTGGAACGTAACAAACATAATCTTAGAAATCTGTTTTAGAGCAGGAGGAAGTCTTAGAGATAGCCAAATCAAGCAATATTTTCCAGAATAATTCCTGACAGACTAGCTTCATGTAATGCTATGCAAAAAGTGGGATTCTATGATCCCGATTGTGGAAAAAGTCACAGTACATTCCCACTACTGGCTAAATTAAAGAGGTAGTTAGGGTACCCATAAAGAAGGGCATGAATATTTTTAAAAAATTGTTCTTGAAAGAATATAATCTTTTACATAGGTATCCAAATTACAACATGTAGATGAAACTTTGTGAGACATCTTTAATAATTTAATTTTTCTTTTCTTTTTTTAAATTATACTTTCAGTTCTGGGGTACATGTGCAGAATGTACAGGTTTGTTACATAGGTGTATACATGCCATGGTGATTTGCAGCACCCATCATCTACATTTGGTATTTCTCCTAATGCTATACCTTCCCTAGCCCCCCACCCCCGGACAGGTCCCAGTATGTGATGCTCCCACCCCACAGTGTCCATGTTCTCATTGTTCAACTCCCACTTATGAATGAGAACATGTGGTGTTTGGTTTTCTGTTCTTGTGTTAGTTTGCTGAGAATGACGCTTTCCAGCTTCATCCATGTCCCTCCAAAGGACATGAACTCATCTTTTTCTATGGCTACATAGTATTCCATGGTATATATGTGCCACATTTTGTTTATCCAGTCTATCATTGATGGGCATTTGGGTTGGTTCCAAGTCTTTGCTATTGTGAACAGTGCCACAGTAAACATATGTGTGCATGTGTCTTTATAGTAGAATGATTTATTAATCCTTTGGGTATATACACAGCGATGGGATTGCTGGGTCAAATTGTATTTCTGGTTCTAGATCCTTGAGGAATCACCACACTGTCTTCCACAATGGTTGAACTAATTTACACTCCTACCAACAGTGTAAAAGCATTCCTATTTTTCCACATCCTCTCCAGCATCTGTTGTTTCCTGACTTTTTAATGATCGCCATTCTAACTGGTGTGAGATGGTATCTCATTGTGGTTTTGATTTGCATTTCTCTAATGACAAGTGATGATGAGCTTTTTTTTATGTTTGTTGGCTGCATAAATGTCTTCTTTTGAGAAGTGTCTGTTCATATCCTTTGCCCACTTTTTGATGGGGTTGTTTTTTTTTCTTGTAAATTTATTCAAGTTCTTTGTAGATTCTGGACATTAGCCCTTTCTTTGTCAGATGGATAGATTGCAAAAATTTTCTCCCATTCTGTAGGTTGCCTGTTCACCCTGATGATAGTTTCTTGTGCTATGCAGAAGTTCTTTAGTTTAATCAGATCCCATTTGTCTAGTTTGGCTTTTGTTGCCATTGTTTTTGGTGTTTTAATCATGAAGTTTTTGCCCATGCCTATGACCTGATTTTCTTCTAGGGTTTTTATGGTTTTAGGTCTTATGTTTAAGTCTTTAACCCATCTTGAGTTAATTTTTGTATAAGGTGTAAGGAAGGGATCCAGTTTCAGCGTTTTGCATATGGTTAGCCAGTTTTCCCAATACCATTTATTAAATAGAGAATCCTTTTCCCATTGCTTGTTTTTATCAGTTTTGTAAAATATCAGATGATTGTAGATGTGTGGTGTTATTTCTGAGGCCTCTGTTCTGTTCCATTGGTCTATATATCTGTTTTGGTACCAGTACCATGCTATTTTGGTTATGTAGCCTTGTAGTATAGTCTGAAATCAGGTAGCATGATGTCTCCAGCTTTGTTCTTTTTGCTTAGGATTGTCTTGGCTATGAGGGCTCTTTTATGGATTCATATGAAATTTAAAGTAGTTTTTTCCAATTCTATGAAGAAAGTCAATGGTAGCTTGATGGGGATAGCATTAAATCTATAAATTACTTTGGACAGTATGGCCATTTTCACATGATTATTTCAATAGATGCAATAAAGGCCTTCAACAAAGTTCAACAGCGCTTCATGCTAAAAAAAACTTAATAAACTAGGTATTGATGAAACGTATCTCAAAATAGAGCTATTTATGACACACCCACACCCAATATCATTCTGAATGGGCAAACCTGGAAGCATTTCCTTTGAAAACTGGCACAAGACAAGGATGCCCCCTCTCACTATTCCTATTCGACATAGTATTGGAAGTTCTGGCCAGAGCAATCAGGAAAGAGAAATAAATAAAGGGCAATCAATCAGGAAAAGAGGAATTCAAATTGTTTGTAGATGACATGATTGTATATTTAGAAAAGTCCATCATCTCAGCCCAAAAGCTCCATAAGCTGATAAGCAACTTCAGCAAAGTCTCAGGATACAAAATTAAGGTGCACAAATCAAAAGCATTCCTATACGCCAGTAACAGACAAACAGAGCCAAACCATGGGTGAATTTCCATTCACAATTGCTACAAAGAGAATAGAATACCTAGGAATACAACTTACAGGAGATGTGAAGGACATCTTCAGGGAGAACTACAAACCACTGCTCAAGGAATAACAGAGGACACAAACAAATGAAAAAACATTCCATGCTCATGGATAGGAAGAATTAATAATTTGATTTTAAAAAATCTTGGAGGCCAGGCATGGTGGCTCATGCCTGTAACCCCAGCACTTTGGGAGGCCAATGCAGGAGGATCGCTTGAGGCCAGGTGTTTGAGATAAGCCTGGCTAACATCACAAAATCCCATCTCTAATAAAAATACAAAAATTAGCTGGGCATGGTGGTGTATGCCTGTAATCCTAGTTACTCAGGAGGCTGAGGCAGGAAAATTGCTTGAACCGGGGAGGTGGAGGTTGCAGTGAGCTGAGATCACGCCACTACACTCCAGCCTGAGAGACAGAGTGAGACTCTGGCATGTGCTGTCTGTCTCTCTCTCTATATATACACACACACACACATATATAAATATGTGTATATATATATAATATATATACATTTATATAATATATAAAATATATACATATATAAAATATATACATATAATATATATATATAATTTAATTAAAACAATAATTTTAAAAAGCGTCTTAGAATTCCCTGAGAGGAAGGCATCACACATCCTAATCTTTCTGGAAGTAAAACATTTGCTGTATTTATCTGACGCTCCAGGAGGTCATGTCAATTAGTATTTTTATGACTTTGAAACAAGCAAACTATTTCACTTAGTTTAAACCAGTGTATGCCAACATAATTTGACCAGAAAGTACTTCCCCACCCCAACTCCAGGGCACAGTGGCAAATCCTCCCTCAGCACTAGAGACCTAATTAACACTCTTTGGAGAACACTGATGTAATCCTCCCGCTGTAGAGAAGAGTAAAATGAGGCTCCAAAGGGCTGAGTGATAACTAGGAAGTGGTAAAGGTGGAATCTGAACCAAGGACTTCTGATTCCACATATTACAATTTAACTTTGACTGAAGACATACTTTTCAGATCTAGTTATTTTTAAGGTTTCCTACATAGCACAAAGGAAAACAGATAACTTGGGTGGGAATTGGAATGCTCGTAGAATTTCCAAAATAAACCACACTTATTTCCTCCTTCTCTGATTAGAACCTGGAATCCTTCTGCATTAGTAGCCTCTTTTTATTATTATTTTAATGGTTTTTGGAGTACAAGTGGTTTTGATTACATGAATGAATTCTATAGTGATGAATTCTTAGATTTTGGTGCACCTGTCACCTGAGCAGTAAACATTATGCCCTATATGTAGTCTTCTATCCCTCAAGTAGCCTCTTTTAACAATGGGAGAAAGAAAACTCCATAAATACTAAAATGTGAAGTCTTTTGATTTACCTTGAAATGTGGAATTTGGAATATTTAATATTTGCCAACATGTATCCCAAATATAGTCCCTTAATCCATAGGCACATCATTTATATTTCTCAAACTCTTCCTTTAAACCATCTGTTGTGAAGTCTGTACTTCACAATGTCTTTAGGGTAGACAATTGTGATGTTAAATGTATGTATAATGGGTTAAGCTACTTTTCAGGAACACTGGCTGCCCTAATCAGAATTTCACACCCCACAGGAGATCAGCTAGCATTTAATGAGAAAGGCCAGAGGTTTGTACAAGTACTTAAAGCTATTGTATCTCAATTAACATAATGATTGTTAGAAATGGGCTGCCTGATGAAAGTAGTAGCATGTTAATTAGCATAATGATGCTGGAAATGAGCTGCCATTTGTGAAACTTGGAGTATTTAAGATAATGTGGATTGGTTACATTATTTTAGACATATTCTACACTTTACAAGACAAGGGAAGGATACAATAAAAATGTGGGGAAAAATCAGGCAAAACAGAAGGTGCCTAATCATAGCTACTTGGGAGGCTGAGAAGGAAGGATCACTTGAGACCAAGAGTTCGAGGTTGTAGTGAGCCACGATTGGACAACTTGCACCGCTGCACTTCAGACTAGGTGACAGAGTGAGACCCTGTCTATAATTTTTTTCAATAAAAAAGCTTTAGAAAATATTAAAAATGTGGGGAAATTTGTAGCATATGACTAACTTTAGGACGTTGTTTGAGCTTGATCTCGAAATTGGACTGTCGTTGAATAATTTTCTGGTGACTTCTGTGAGGATAACATCACCCTACCTCTAGAAAATGGTCAAAGCTAACCTGAGTGAATTTTTCATGTAAGGTAGGGTCAGGTTCTTTCTAAAAACAGAACTGGGACTTCAAGCATACAGAGCAAACTGTATAAATTGTGTTGTGTCTACTTTCTCGTCAATGCTTGTTACATATTTACAAAGTGCCTCCGTGGGTGCTCTTGCATCCCTCAAACTTTTCCCAGTGATGGTTACCAATGAAAAGAAACCGAGTTTTTATGACCCAAATGCTAAGCTGAATTACTAATGTCTTCCTTGAATGATTGTGAAGACTCGCATGTCTTACTGTGGCTAAAATTGATACAAACTTAGAGTCACATTAATTATTCCTGTTTACAAATTTACAGGAGTGATTGCCATCCACAAATTTATTTTATTTAGGTTATTCATTTGGTTTCATTCTATTTTGTGATGCTATTGTTGTTTTAAGTCAAAAACTTCTAGCACTTTGTATAATATCAAAGAAGAGAATATAAGCAGGACCTGTTAACATTTTCTCCAGGTTTAATGTCCATAGGGCAATGTAAGTGGTTTTCACATGCCACACTTTTCACATGTCACACCATTGAAATATTTTATGTTCCAAGTTACATTCACAATAATTAGATTCCTTGTCTTTCTCCAAAAATCAGGCCTTCCTGGGCTTTTAGCTCATCTGCCTCTGTTAATGGCATCAATAACTTCATTGTTTTGCTTGGAATTTTTAAGTCTTGTTTTTTTCTTTCTTTTTCTTTGGTCTCTCCCTATTAGACTTCCCTACCTCACCATCATACCCACTACCATCATACTTCAGACCTTTACCTCCTCCTGTGTGAATAATTGAAATAATAGGATTGGGGATTTTCAATGCTTCCAAGTGCCTTGTCTGCTTCAGCTGGAATCGCAGTCCTAGAACAAAGAAAATGCTGTCCAAACACCTCAGTATAACACATGATACTAGAATCTGGGTAAATTCTGCCTTTTCATACTGTTCTATTAGTCTGCCTCATGTCTCAGAGAAATACTCTGAGCTTTCCCACCTATGGACTTTGGTCAAACTGTTATTCTGCCTAGAACGTTGCTTTTTCCCATAAGACCCAGATCCAGTTGCCCAAACTTCCATTAATGTTTATCCAGCCAGAAAAGAAAAATGATGTGCATTCTATCACTGCAGTACTTTTGAGGAGAGTTCTTTTCATTTTCTTCATTGTAGTACATAGATAGCTAGAGATAGATATGGATATAGATAATTCACATGTAGATCTAAATCATGTACTGGATTGTAAGCCTTGGAGGGCAGGGATCCTGTCTCCTAGTACAGTACCTGGCATGATGCTGGTGCCACAAGTGAAGTTGGACCTGCGTATGGAGGTGATGGGGAGACTGTCACCAGAATCCATTAGAGGCAGAGATGCTCTTTTTGGATCAGGCAAAACACCTGCTTCCCCACCACATCCTACAATGACCAGACAAAGGTGACTTACACCTGGGTAAGGACAGCCTTGAGCGAGAAGAGCGCACTTGACTGGAGGTTCACAAATGGAAGCAACTAAAGCTTCTTTAATCAGGCAGGGAGAGAAGGAGATTCTGGACAGTTGCAAGAAGGGGAAAAATTTGCATTCTGAAGTTTCTGGAATCCATCCTTGAAACAGGCTCCTCTTTACCTAGCATCCATTGGTAATAGAGTCATTAATGTTTAAATCAAATCATGTCATTCCTGTTTTTTTAAAGACTTCCAAAAGTTTCCCAGCTCACTTAGAATATAACAAAGTATAATCACTGGACACAAAGCCAAGTAGCCAAGGGCCAAGACTCTATAACAGCTGGCCTGTTTGATTTATCTCCTGTTACTTTCCCCTCTAGTTCAGAACATTCATGCCTCAGGTGGCCCCTCAGGGCCTCTGAACTTCCTGTTTCATCTGCTTAAAATAATTTTTCTCCCAATCTCTCCATGATTGGCTTCTAATGGTCTTTCAGATCTGGAGACTGTATAGACAGGCTTCCTTTGATACCTAATCTTAGGTACTCGGTCACTTCGTATCAAAATAGTCTTTTAAAATAATCTGCTTTGTAGCTCTCTTTTTGATTGTTTTCTGATTGATCCATTGATTCTAAGTCTACTACCAGAAGGAAACTCCAAGAGAGTGCGGGAGGCATTGGCCTCTTTCATTAGTCTTTCCCTTGCACCTAGAATGCTGCCTGTCACACAGTAGGTGCTCAATCATTAATTGTTGATTGGATAAATGAAAGTATTTTTTTCCATTTATCTAGACATCATTAAACTGTTAGCTTGGTTCTAGAATCATTCATTTCCTTATTGTGCTTTGGCACAACCAAAGCCAGTTTCACCTACTCACTGAGTCTTGAGAGGTGTTTCTGGCAAATAGTACATTAGTGAGAGTTTTCTTAAAGAAACAGAAATAGGAGAGACTTATTATTAAAAATTTGCTCCAAGATCTGTGGTCAGCAATCCGGAGACCCAGGAGAGCCAATACGGATAGCGTAGTTCCACTTGAGTCTGACAGCCTGAGAACCAGGAAAGTTCATGATATGAATTTAAGTCCCAGAGCTGGCAGGCTCAAACCCAAGAACAGTCAATGTTTCAGTTCAAATCCAAAGGCAGGAAAAGACCGATGTTCTCGCTTAATCAGTCAGCCAGGAGTTTTCTTTTATTCAGAGGAGGCTCAACTTTTTGTTCTGTTCAGGTCTTCAACTGATAGGACAAGGACCTCCCACACTGGGGAGGACCACCTGCTTTACTCAGTCCACTGATTCAAATGTTAATCTCATCCAAAAGCAGCCTCACAGACACACCTGGAAAAAATGTTTGACTGACTATATGAGTATGCCATGGTCCAGTCAAATTGACACATAAAATTAACTATCACAAGTTAACTTCTTGTCAACTTGGCATTCATCTGCATCAATAACAAGGACATGATTCCTTATAACATGACACAATTATCCTACATATGACTGAAAACACACTAACCCCTTTCACAGAAATAGAGGTAAAATCTTTGAGTGATGTTTACTCTCCTTTTTGATATTCTGTAACTTAAATACTGATGTAACATGAACAATACTTAAATACTATGATATGAAGTCAACATACAATTATACATGAGAGTAAGAAAAGATATTTGCTTAATATATACGTTAATATATAAACATACACACACACAAATGTATTCATGAAAAGGTAAGGAGATACTGATGGCAATTACAGTCTTTATTGCTGTAGCTGGTCATAGCTGATATTTAAAATAATCTTCTTTCACTATCCATTCTATGTTCTCTTTGCCTTCAGCAAGTACTTCAGCTGGTCATGCTTCTTTGGGGGGTGACCCAAACCTCCATTCCTGAACAATCTGGCCATTGGATTGAGTAGTCCTGTTTGGATTGTGTTGTAATTTTCCATTTACCTTTATCACGGGGCATGGTAATACTAAGAGACACACTAAGGGATCTCCTGTATTCCAGATATTCTCTTCCTTACCTCCACTGTAGAGTAGTAGTCCAATTTCCCTTTGTTAGTCAGGATTAATCACTCCAGCCAGCACAGTAACTCCCTTATTTGCCTGTTGATTCAGAAACATGAGGAGTCCAAAGTGGCTGAGCAGCAGTATTAACTTCTAGTTCAGTAGAATTATTGTTGTCTCTCCTGGTGGAAGCATTCTTCCCTTAGCATTCCTCCTGAGGTCTCTTGGCCAGCAGAACATAATGTCATGGGTACAGGAAGCAAAACTTTTGCTACTGAGTCACTAAGGGTATTAGTGAGTGGTGCCACTCTCATTTTTACCTTTTAATTTCTGGACCCATGAAACCTGGCTGTAGGAGAACAGCACCATGTATATTGGGTACTCATTTGAAGCACATACAGCCTTTCAGAAATCCTTCACCCATCCCTGCATAGTATTGCCAGTTAGCTAGCATTGTAATTGAGTCTTCAAAAGGACATTCCACTGTCTGTCAAGCCAGCTGCTTCATGGTGGTGGGGAACATAGCAAGACCAGTGAATTCTATGAGCGTGGGCCCATTGCCATGCCTTATTTGCTATGAAATGAGTTCCTTGATCAGAAGCAATGTCATGTAGAATAATATGATGGTGGATAAAGAATTCTTTAAGTTCACTGACGGTAGTTTTGGCAGAAACATGTATAGGAAAGGCAATTCCACATCCAAAGTAAGTTTGCTGTCTAGTAAGAAGAAAATATTGCCCCTTTCATGATGGAAGTAGTCCAATGTAATCATCCTAGTATCAGTTAGCTGGCTGATCACCTCAGACAATGGTGCCATATCAGGGATATGTTGCTGGCAGATTGGGCACTCAGCAGTGCCTATGCCAGGTTTTCCTTGGTGAACAAAAGTCCATGTTGCTGATCTCACTCATAATCTTCATCTCTGTAACCATGGCCATTTTGTTCATGAGTCCATTGGGCAATGACAGGAATGGCTGAGGAAAGAGGCTGACTCATATTCACAGACACATATTCATCTTATATCTTATCAAAATTCTCTGTGGAGGTGGTCCTATGATGGACATTTACATGGACTATCAATATCTTCTATTTATTATTCATAAGATGTTCACATACCTTTTCCACAAATTTCTTTGTCACCAATTTCCCAATCACATTCTTTCCAAGTCCCTGACCATCCAACCAAACTCTTGGATATAGCCCATGATTAAGTATATAATCATACCTCTGGCCATTTTTCCTTCCAAGCAAAGTGAACAGCCAGACGCATTGATATAAGTTCTACTCGATGAAAGGATTTCACTTCACCAATGTCCTTCACGAATGGCCCAGAAAGAGACTACAGTGTCTCAGCTGCCCACTGTTGGTTGTACCTGCGTATCATGCAGAGCCACCTATAAGCTAGACCTGAAGAGGCAGGATAGCAGGAGTGGGAAACATGGATATTTGGGCCACTTTTGCATGTAGCTTTCTGTGCCTTCAGGGTCTGCTCAAGCCTGATCATGTATATACCATTTCCATTTTATGATGGAGTACTGCATGTCCATCTTTATGGCTTGGTGAGTCAGATAACACCCAGTTCATGACAGGTAGCTCAGTTCACATGGTAACTTGATTGCGCATAGTTAAGTGTTCAGTTTCTGTTGAGGCCCAGTAGCAAGCCAAGAGCTATTTCTCAAAAGGAAAGTAGTTATTGATAGAGATGGCAAGGCTTTGCTCCAAAATCCTAAGGGCCTTCACTGCAGTTTACCTATAAGAGCCTGTCAAAACCTCCAAACAGCATCCCTATTTGCAACTGACACTTCAAACATCATTGGATCTGCTGAATTATATGACTCAAGTGACAGAGCAGCTTCCATTGCAGCCTGGACCTGTTGTGAAACCTTCTCTTATTCTGAGTCCCATTTAAAACTAGCAGTTCTTTGTGTCACTCAATAGATGAGTGAGAGTCACATACCCACATACTGCCTCTAAAATCCAAAGAAGCCACTCAGCATTGTGCTTTTTCTGGTGATAGGAGATGCTAGATGCAACAGGATTAAACTTATCTTTCATCTTTAGAGATGTATTTTCACAAACCCTACCACACTGGACCTCTAGAAATCACTGACAGAAGTTCCTTGAATTTTTGTTGAATTTATTTACCAGTCTCAGACACACAAATGTTCTACTAATAAATCTAGAGTAGTTATTACTGCTTGCTCATTAAGTCTAATCAGCGTAGTGTCATGAATATAATGGGTCAGTATGATATCCTGTGGAAGGGAGAGACCATCAAGATCCATGCAAACTAAATTACGGCCTAGGCTAATATACTCCTGAGGTAGGATATTGGAAGTATACTGGTGGCCTTGAAAGCTGAAAACAAACTGTTTCTGGTGGGTCTTATTGACAGTAATGGAGAAACAAAGGAATGTGCCAGATCCACAGATGCCTAACAGGTTCCAAGGGGTGTGTTAATTTGCACAAACAATGAAACCACATTTGATACAACCACTGTCATTGAAATCGCCACCTGGGTATGTGATACTGTCCCCACCCAAATCTCATCTTGAATTGTACTTCCATAATTTCCATGTGTTGTGGGAGGCGCACCCAGTGAGAGAGAATTTGAATTGTGGGGGTGGTTTCCTCCATACTGTTCTCATGGTAGTGAATGAATCTCATGAGATCTGATGGTTTTATCCGGGGTTTCTGCTTTCACATCTTCTTCATTTTCTCTTGTTGCAGCCGTATAAGAACTGCCTTTCACCTCCCGCCATGATTCTGAGGCCTCCCCAGCCATGTGGAACTGTAAGTCCAATTAATCCTTTTTTCCTACCCAGTCTCGGGTATGTCTTTATCAGCAGCATGAAAACAGACTAATGCAATACGCTTACAATAACCTACTGTCCTTCTCTAAGTTCCATCTGTCTTTTGCACAGGCTAAATGGGCAAGTTAAATGGAGTTATAATGGAAATCGACACTGCATGTTTCAAGTTCTTGACAGCAGCACTAATTTTTGCAGTCCTCTGGAAATGCATTATTGAATTTGGTTTACTAGTTTCCTATGTAGAAGCAGTTCCTGTGTCTTCCATTTTGCCTGTTCCACCATAAAAGTCCTTATTCTGCAAGTGAGGGAATCAATGTGGGGACTCTGCAAGTTACTGAGCATTCTAGAACTAAAGAAACAACCACAAGATAGGCTTGGGGATTAGTGGAATCCACTGTGAGAAGGACCTGAGCTAAAACTCCATTGATCACCTGACGTCTGTATGTCTATACTTTGGTGCACTATGGTGCCACTTTAGGTCTCTTGGAATTAATGTCAGTTGTGCAATAGACTCTGAAAGATCTGATTTTTTTTTTTTTTCTTTTCTTTGGTCAGAGGCAATAGGTCCCTTTTGGGAAGGCTGAGAGAAAAATTAACAGTATACATCTTTGATAGTTTATCAGTGTCTTTCTTTGAGGAAACCCAATCTCCTTTTCAGTCAATGGATTCTGGGTCTGTAAACTGGCTCAAGTCTGGGAATTGATTGAAGTGCCATGAATCTCTCTCTCTTTATGATTCAAGTTAGACATTTATTCACCTGACCTAGAACTTTTCTGCTTATATAAGCCAAATAAGAATTTGGCAGACTTTCTATGTATTTCACTTCTAGGAACACCACGATCAACCAGCCAATGTCATAAGTCTGCATGAGCCAGACAATTCTGATTGCTGTTTTAACTCTTCTGTCCTCTACAGTAACTACGCCAACCTCGCTTTTGGTGATTGAATGTTGCCATCTGGCCCCAGTCACTCAGGGTCCCATCACTCTAATTGCATTTAGGTTTCCCAATTCAGTGACTATAGTTCCCACTGTAAGTTCTGGGCTACAGAGAAGAGCAATTACAGAGTTATTCAAGGATGCCAAGGCTCCCCTCACACATGTATTTCTTATAGTTGTGGTGAAATGTCTTCTGGACCCTCCCACTGTAGGTGAGTAGATCTTAAATGATAAACCCACTCTAATATTAAAATCTCTCTCAGCCTTTGAATCTCTTCCTGTAGGGCTGGCATTTCCAACTAGCTCACTGTGGGTCATCTCTTGACCCATGTTTTAGTCAACCAGCTAAGCTATTAGAGTCTTTATAACTTCTTGAGTTGCAACATTAATTGCAGAACCTACGCTTAGTGAGCCCATGTCAATTACTTTGGGCTGATCCAACGTTATGTTCCATTATTATGTCACATCCTTGATATCCATTTCCACACATGTTCCATGAATTTCTGTCTGTATAAAGTAAAAAAATCTAAGTAGTTCTTCTGAAGTGTAGTGCACCTCCTTATAGGTGATATTTTGCACCTAACCTTTAGGGGCTTGCTAGACTTGAGCCTAGTTATAGATCTAGATGTGAAGAGGGGTGGTGGAGGTGAGTCCTAAGAGGACTCAGCTTTGTCTTACATGACAACTGACTCAGAGGAGGCCATTCCAGTTTTTTCAGGCAATGCAGGGTTAAAAAATCACTCCCAATTGTAGTGGAGAAGCCACTGTCACTGGACATGGGGAGGCTTCTTCCACTGGCAAAGAATACTCATCATATTTAGAGACTCACTGTCCCCAGCTTGATTAGATTTTTCCCCCCCATATATCCATGACAATTACAAGATCCCACTTTTTCCCAATCAATACCTTCACTTTAACAGTAGATACTCATGAAATTAGGAATTCAACCTCTATTGTAACTCAGCCTGTCATAGGATGAGATTCTGGGTTTGATTTTCAGCAATCTCAGCCATGTGGCTCCAGGAAATAAAGGGCTTTTTCAAGGCAGACATAGAAACCTTCAAGTCATTTATACTGTGTTTAAGCTGAAAATTGAATCCCTGAATGCATCTTCTTCTTTCCCCACTATGTCTAGTGACATTAGGAGCAATCAGACAATCATATTCATTAATTTTGCAAAAATGTTTGAAAATGTCATATACATAGTCACCCATCTCCTTGCTTCTTATAAATGGTTGATTAGGAGAATCTAATTGAGATATTTTGCATATTTCCATTGCCAGATCATGTCATGGAATATAAATGCTGTCTTTATTACTAGAAATAGAGTCATTAGTTTTAAACCTAATCAGATCAGAAAACCAATTTCAGAAGTTACTGTATGTGTGTGCATGTACATATATATATATACACACACACATACACATGAGAGAGGGAGAAAGAGGAGAGATACAGAGATTTTAAAAAATAAACTGGCTTGCACAATTATTAAGACTGAGAAGTCTGATGATCTGCAATGATCTGCAGTTGGCAGACTGGAGACCCAGGAGAGTTAATAGTGTAATTCTAGTTTGAGTCTGAAAGTCTGAGAACTGAAAGAGTTGATGTAAATTCTAGTTCTCTAGCTGGCAGGCTCAAGATCCAAGAAGAGCCAATATTTTTGTTCAAGTCCAAAGGCAGGAAAAGACCAGTGTTCTAGCTCTAGCAGTCAAGCAGCAGGAATTCCTTCTTACTCATTCATGAGAGGTTCAATCTTTTTGCTTTATTAAGGGCTTCAACTGATTGGATGGAAGTCTCCCACAGGGGGGAGGAAAATCTGCTTTAACTGATTCAAATATTAATCTCATCCAAAATCACCATCACAGACATACCCAGAAATATTATTTGGCCAAATATATGGGCACTCTGTGGCTCAGTCAAACGGTCACATAAAATTTCCCATTATCCACAGTATTTCTCAGCTCCCACCAATGTCTCTTGCTATGCTTTACACATAGCCAACATCTGCTTCTTTTCTCACATATAACCCATTGACCAGGCTGAAAAAAAATTTCAATATGCTTGGACTGGAGTTCCAGAGTCTACCACTGTATTCGTTTTGCACGTAAAAGTGATTCACACAGTAAATTAATAACATACTGCTTTACTCAGTAACAATCTTTTCTGAAAGTCATTATTGATATTACTAATGGCAATCATAATACCTTATATTTGTAAGGTTAAGTCATATTCTGAGCAAATTTAATTTATAAGGCTGACTTTAGATCTGAAACACACATACAGGAGTTTATTGCTTTGATGAATCTAACAAACAATGTATATTGAGGTTTAAAAGTGACAAAGATTCTCTTCTTGCTCAACTTGTAGTCAGGATACTCTGAGTCCCCATCTTGAGTAGGCATAGACTTTTGCCCCCATTCTTGCCAGTTCTTTATAGTCTAGTTTTAGCAAGAATCTTACTAAGTCAGTTTAAAGAGAATAGCCTATGGTTGATATGACCACCCTCAATATCTGATCACTTTTCTCATCCCCTACATTTGATGTTATCATTCCTTGATCTGCCTTCAGCAAAAAGCCTGTCAAGTTAGTTTAGCAGTAATTCTCCTGTTCTTGATGTCTTCTCTTAGTAATTCTCCACTCACTGACCCCCTCACTCAGCTTGTTGGCTACAAATCCCCAGGTGTCTTTGCTGTACTCTGAATTGAACATGTTCTCTCTTCCCCTTGTACTCTGAATTGAACATGTTCTCTCTTTCCCTATTGCAATCATTTTAATATCTATTTTTTTATTTTATTATTATTTTTTGAGATGGAGTCTCACTCTGTTGCCCAGGCTGGAGTGCAGTGGCACGATCTTTGTTCACTGCAAACTCCACCTCCCAGGTTCATGCCATTCTCCTACCTCAGCCCCACCAAGTAGCTGGGTCTACAGGTGCCTACCACCATGCCCAGCTAAGTTTTCTGTATTTTTAGTAGAGACGGGGTTTCACCATGTTAGCCAGGATGGTCTCTATCTCCTGACCTCATGATCTGCCCGCTTCGGCTTCCCATAGTGCTGGGATTATAGGCGTGAGCCACCATGCCCAGCCTAATACCTATAGTCCTTAATGGCAAAAACCGCAATTACTTTTGTACCAACCTAATAAATAAAGTATTTCTTAATGTTTTAACAAATATCAGAATAAACTTTTTCTTTAAGAAGAAAATTTATTATTTTAAATAATGGAGCAGCACTCTGTAGATAGGCAGGATTGTCTGGGGATTCTCTATTCATCAGGGATTTTATTGCTATTACAAAGTTGAATAGTTTGCATGCCAAGACACCTGTATAAAGACTTTCCTTTTGTAAGTTCTTTTGGTTTCAATAAACAGCCGTCAAACTTTACCAAAGTTTGCCAGATGTATACTCAATACAAAGCCAAATGTACTTTGCATTATGGGTGATTTAAGGATTTTTCAAGAGTAATTCTGAAAATCCTTGCCATTTTATTCCTGAATAAGACTATGTTTTCTATTGCTTGATATCTTACAATACCCTTTTTCATGGACATTTAACTGTGTATTCAAAGCAACCCTACAAGGGGGAGTGCTACTGTCTTCATTTAAGAGTAAGGAGACTGAGACTAATATGCAAGCTCTCTATTCAGTTTCAGGTTAGGAATAGTATAATTTTTCCAATAATAAATATGGTAGATTTTTTTAAATGGCTGCAGTGCCTCTCTCTATATCAAGCATTTTCAAAGTGAACTGCTACATTGACTGTTTGGCTAAGTGACTTGCTTTGGCTAATGACATATTAGAAAATTAGCTACAAACAGAATTGAAGAGTGCTTGTACATTTGGGCTTGTTCTTTACTATTCTTGAAATTCTGAGACTTCCATGTGCATTAGCCTGCTGGAGGATCAGAAGCATATGGCCTGGTCACTTCTATCACACATCCAACAGCTAGCAACACCCAGAAGCAGAGATGCATAGATAATCAGCAGCTGTTCCTAGATGTTTCATTCCTGTCAAGATCAGAAGAACCATCCACCCAAAGTTGGCCCAAATTTCAAACCCACATAATCATGAGCTAAATAAATGCTTGTTGCTAAGTTTGGGATGGTTTGTATTTCAGCAAAAACTAACAGATACAACATGAGAGAGTGATGTCAAGACGGCTGATCTCGAGGAATAGAGCTTAGCACAACCCAGACTTACTTAGACTGTTGGTAAGAATATGCAGGTGCATGTTCGTTGGATGTGTCCACTGCTATCTGTTGCTGCTGACCACTGGTGTCCTGGGATGAAGGTGCCACTGTCTGGGGAGAGGTATCAGCAACAACACCCTAAGGAGGGAAATAAGAACATAAAAGCCTTACTTTCAGCAAAGGGCCCTCTCTAGATAGGCGGTAAGTACCCCTCTTCTATTTGGCTTAAGTAGAGATGCTCTCAGCTATGTGAAGTCACAATAGGTACTCAGAGGACACCCAGAGAGCACATTTAGATAAGGGCTAAGTAATTCATCCTAATGTGGCACTAAGAAACCTTGCCATTAGAAGTTGTTGGAGTAGTTAAGTGGTCAGAAAATAATTTTGCCTATATTTGGAACTTTTAAACCAGGTTCGCACATTTATCCACAATAAATAACAATTTATCCTCATTCAGGATTCCTATAAAAACTTGTATGTTCGAACATGATTTTCCTGGCATATTTCACTGTATCATGTCTATATTCTTTGGGATAACAATGGAAATTGATCTTAATAAAAATATACATCAAAGTTTAGAAATCTTTTAAAAGGATGCTATTAAGTAGGTTTTCTCTTCAGTAATTTGTTTTGTGTTGCTTTGTTTTCTGGTATATGAACTGACAGTCACCAAGAAGTTTTAAGAAAACAACAACAAAACTTGTCCTTAATTTTGGTTTGCTTTTCCTTCACCCTTTCTATTTTTTTGTTTCTCACAGATGCTGGCAAGAGTGAATTTCTGGAATCGGTCACAATCAAGAATATAATTTTGGATTCCAGAGAGGCATAGGTGATTGTATTTGGTTGTTACTAGGCCTAAGAAGAGCACCTATCTTGATAAATTTTCCTGGTTTTATTTGTAGTCCTGGATACCTGCAGTGATGTCAAGTAATCTGTCACTGAGATTCCCTAAATTTCTTCTTTAGAATTTGAAAATTTATTCAATCCTAATTCACTATTTGGTATTATTTATTTTTTGACACCTCCCACCTTTACTTTATGGATATTGATAAATGTTCAATGAGTGTTTTAATTAATGCTTTTCCTTATAATCACTGGTTCAAGGCAATATATCAGAGTATAAATTTTTCTCAGTGAAATATTTCTTTTTAATCCCTAAATATAACTATAATTAGACTATTTCCAATAAGCCACACTGTTAAATGTCTCATAATCATCAAAATGGTCAAGTTTTATATATAAGTATATGTTTTTGGTGTACACAGAGAAATGAAAATATGTGGCAGAAGTTTACACTTAAAGTGCCTATTTTCTCATGGCATAGGTGCTTTTTGATAGCTAAATATAGCAAAGAACGTGAAATTTTGATAGCTAAATATAGCAAAGAATGTGAAATTTAATCATATATTCTTGAAATTCTGAAAAGACAAAACTGTTTAAGATGACACATTCTTTGAGACCTATAGGTCTGGAACACATGAAAGATTTAACAATTGGAACTCCTTGATTTCCTAAGCTACATAACAGTGCCCTGTTAACTTGGATTTGTCACACACCAAAACCAGAAAACATTTTAGAAGATCCAATTTAGTCTGTAAAGGTCTCCCTCAATCTCTGAGATTGAGAGTCTTGGTGGATTTTTATATGGAGTGGTACCAACATAGCAGTTGCTTGCCAACAAATGGAGTAGCAAAGACACCAATTGCAGAGGATTCCCAGCTGATGAGAAGGAATGTAGGTGACCATAATGCACATGTGCATCAGGAGAGGGGAAAGAAGGGCAATAAAAAAGTAATGGCTAGAGCCAGAGCAAAGAATATACATACCTAACTGTTTTACCACCATCTGCATAGCTCTGTGCCCTCTCCATTTCTATGTGGTTTATGGCTCTGTCCAGTAAAATGATGTGTAGAGGGCATAGATTTATCCCAATGGAAAGAGAGAATGAATGCAGCAAAACTTCCATTAAGGACAAGCTGACATCATCATTCCATCATCATTCATGATATTCACAGCAATAAGACTTGTACAACTTCTTTCTTGTCTGTAAGAAGCTGCAAGCCTGTGCAGGTTGATCGCCTAGAGCAATGATTTCTAGTCTTTGGGTACATATTAGAATCATCTAAGATCTTTTAAAAATATGATGTTCACAGTGGCTCATGCCTGTAATCCCAGCACTTTGGGTGGCCGAGGCGGGTGGATCACCTGAGGTCAGGAGTTCACGACCAGCCTGGCCAACCTGGTGAAACCCCGTCTCTACAAAAAAAAAAAAAAAAATGATGTTCAGTCTATACTCCAGTCAAATTCATAATCTGTGGGAATAAGACCCAGGAATCAATATTTTTTAAAGCTCTCCAAATAATTTCAATGTGCAGAAAAGTTTGAGAACCAGTGCATTAGTCCAGTGCCTCTCAAATTTTTAATGTGCATTTGGATCACTGAATGATCATCTTAAAATGCAAATTCAGATGCAGTAGGTCTGGATAGTACCTAAGAGTCTACATTTCTTTTCTTTCTTCCTTCTGACAGGGTCTCACTGTTTCACCCAGGCTGGTCTCGAACTTCTGGTCTCAAGAGATCCTCCTGTCTCAGCCTCTCAAGTAGCTAGGATTACAGGTGCATGCCATCATGCCCAGCAAGTCTGCATTTCTAACAAGCTCTCAAGGGATATAATGATGCTGGTCTAGGAACCACTCTTTGAGGAACAAGGCATTAAAGAACTAGTTCATTCACATAGTTGCAAACTTTTTTCCTTTTATAAGTATTTGTGATTAAAATTGTTGGAGTTGTGATTTGGCTTCTGGAATTTTCTCTAAATATGAAAGAGACTCCCATCAAGAGATTCCTGTCGTGCCTCTGTAGCAGATGACCTCACTGCATGTGCAAAGCAAAACACGACCACATTCAAGTAAATGTTTATACTTTCATATACTGAATTTACCATGTCATATTTTAGAGTAGCACAAAAATTGCAAGTGAGGATTCCTACGGTTATGGGGGGACTACAGTGTATGCGACTGAGATTTATTTCTTCTAACCTCTTTATTCGACAGGGATAGACTTACTTCAATAGAAACAGCTGTCGGAGGCACAGGCGTGTACTGGGGAATGTAGGTCCCTTGCATAGGAGCAGCAGCAGTCATATACTAGAGAGAATCAAAGAAAAATGCATGTGAACTTTGAGCTGCAACCAGTGAGAAAATTAAATACCACATGAGACTGCTTTAGCTGTGGGGCCCATAGCCAGTGTGTGTGTTTTCTCCAACTCAATTTTCACTAAAAATAAGGCAGCTCCTCTCAGTATTGAAAGGCCTTTCTTACTAATTTAGTACCCACATTAGCCCTACCTCTTAATTATCAATATGAGTTAATTCACCCCCATTTCCTCACTTTGTCCTTTTACACATTCTAGATAAGATCTCAAACATTTCACATCTAAACACAAACTCCAGGAGAGTGGGGACGACGTCTCTTTTTTACTATCTTTTATTGCTAGCACCTATCACACAGTAGGCTCTCAACAAGTATTTGTTGAATGAATGATCATATAAATTGTTAGTAATATTATTGTTTGAATTTAAAAAAGCAAAGTAATGCAATAGTTATGTGATACATTCGCATTACTGGCAAATGTCCTTTTTTCATTTTTGCATCACTTTTTAAAATATAAGAGTATTACAGATAATATTGAAGTCTGTATTGTTCCTTTCTCCCATTTCATTCTCGTATCACTGTTAAAATTTTGTTTCCAATACCTTTAATCCACCAAATTTTTCTTATTGTGATGAATAATGAAGCCAAAGCATTTTTTGCTAAGTTGTAGTAGTCAATAAATTGTGTATTGAGGATAAGTTGTATTTTTGTAATGAAGAAAGAGAGCCCCAGTAAAACTACATGTTCAGTTACATAAGCATAAAGTATGACCCATATTCATAATATACATACCCACCCTGCAAATTCAAATTTCTACTCTTCAAGAATTGAATTTCCTATGGAATCAACTGTTTATGAGTTTCTGAACTTCACCAATAACACAAAACATCAAAACTGGAATCATCAAATAAATTCAAGGTTTCTCAATTCATAATTTTTTGTGGAAAATCAAAAGCTCCTGATTATTTTTCTAAATTTGCTGAGACCAAATACTAAGTTCATGTATAAATATGAAAAAGCTAAATTACTATTTTGTGTATGTGTATGTTACTATATTCAGTATTTAAGAGGCATGCTGATTCTGAATCAAGGAAAGCATCTGAACACTAGTCCATCTTTTCTTTCTTGTTGGAGTACAATGGCATGATCTTGGCTCACTGAAAGCTCTGCCTCCAGGGTTCAAGCGGTTCTCATGCTTCAGCCTCCCAAGTAGCTGGGATTACAGGTGTGCACTACCACACCTGGTTAATTTTTGTATTTTTAGTAGAGACAGGGTTTTGCCATATTGGCCAAGCTGGTCTCAAACTCCTGGCCTCAAGTAATCCACCTGCCTCGGCCTCCCAGAGTGCTGGGATTGCAGCCGGGCGCTACTGCGTCCAGCCGGTATCTGCCTTTTCAACAAGATTACTCTAGAGAGTATGTTGTAGATAACAGTTCCCTGGCCATTTCAGATAGGTAACTTGCCGCTTATATAGGTTCTAAATATCCTTTAATTTAGCACTTTTTACAATATATTCCTTGAAACACTAGCTATACTGAGAGTTAAAGCTTTCTGTGTTCCAATGTATTTAAGCAATGCTGCATAACATATCCTCTTCTTGATACTGACATCTGATTAAACTCTGAGAAATCATGTTTTACAGAAGAAGCCTATTTGAAGGGGATAAACTAGTATTTCTAAAACTTGTGTTTTGATTTTTGGTATCATTTATTAGTTTTGCTTAAAATTACTACTCTAATAAATATATTCTGGAAAATGTTTCTTTAATTGAATTTCAAAAATCTAGCAGCTTTATAGCAAGTGAGAATATATTTTTATCAGCCATGAATTTAATTAAGTTCAAAATTGATACATTTGTGGTTCATGTTCTACCCTTTGGTCATGGTATTCCAAGGTTTACTATATACTAGTAAAAGGATAAACCCTCACCTATTTGAGTATTGCCTGTTCTAAAGTAATTCTAAACTTTGCAACTTGCCCAGTAAGTTACGTACATCTTTTGCATAAGAGGATGTCACTAGCACCCTCTGTAGAATACTGCTGGGATCCATCCCCACTCCACTCTCTATATCTCTAAGAAGAAATACTGTGAATTGGAGGTCATTAGAAACATGACTTGTGGCCATATACAGCAATGTTCACTAGTTCACATGAGTATTTATTCCATGATTTGGACTTTCCTTGCCACACTGGAGTTCCTAGGTAGTATGGTTAATAAGAAGCATTGGGGGTGGCTGGCAAGCCAGACGAATAGGAACAGCTCTCGTCTGCACCTCCTAGCAAGATCAACGCAGAAGGCAGGTGATTTCTGCATTTCCAACTGAGGTACCCGGCTCATCTCACTGGGACTGGTTAGACAGTGGGTGCAGCCCAAGGAAGGCGAGCCGAAGCACGGTGGGGCATCGCCTCACCCAGGAAGTGCAAGGGGTTGGGGAACTCCCTCCCCTAGCCAAGGGAAGCCCTGAGGGACTGTGCTGTAAGGAACATGCATTCTGGCCCAGATACTATGCTTTTCTCACAGTCTTCACAACCGGCAAACCAGGAGATTCTCTTGGGTGCCTACACCACTAGGACCCTGGGTTTCAAGCACAAAACTGGGCAACCATTTGGGCAGACACCGAGCTAGCTGCAGTTTTTTTTTTTTCCCCATACCCCAGTGGCACCTGGAATGCCAGCGAGACAAACCATTCACTCCCCTGGAAAGGGGGCTGAAGCCAGGGTGCCACCCCCACGGAGCCCAGCAAGCTAAGGTCCACCAGCTTTAAATTCTTGTTGCCAGCACAACAGTCTGAAGTTCACTTGGGATGCTGGAGCTTGATGGGGGGAGGGACGTATGCCATTACTGAGTCTTGAGTAGGCAGTTTTCCCCTGGCAGTGTAAACAAAGCTGCTGGGATGTTCAAACTGGGTGGAGCGCACAGCAGTTTTGCAAAGTCACTGTAGCCAGACTGCCTTTCTAGATTCCTCCTCTCTGGGCAAAGCATCTCTGAAAGAAAGGCAGTAGCCCCAGTTAGGGGTTATAGATAAAACTCGCATCTCCCTGGGACAGAGCACCTGTGGGTATGGGCAGCTGTGGGTGCAGTTTCAGCAGACTTAAATGTTCCTGTCTGCTGGTTCTGAAGAGAGCAGCTGATCTCCCAGGACGGCGCTTGAGCTCTGCTAAGGGAGAGACTGCCTCCTCAAGTGGGTCCCTGACCCCCGTGCCTCCTGACTGGGAGTACCTCCGAACAGGGATCGACAGACACCTCATACAGGAGACCTCCAGCTGGCATCTGGCGGGTGCCCCTCTGGGACGAAGCTTCCAGAGGAAGGAACAGGCAGCAATATTTGCTGTTCTGCAGCCTCCGCTGGTCATACTCAGGCAAACAGGGACTCGAGCAGACCTGCAGCAGAGGGGCTTGACTGTTAAAAGGAAAACTAACAGGAATAGCATCAACATCAACAAAAAGAATGTCCATACAAAAACCCCATCTGAAGGTCACGAGCATCAAAGACTGAAGGTAGATAAATCCATGAATATGAGGAAAAACCATTTCCAAAAAGGCTGAAAATTCCAAAAACTGGAATGCCTCTTTTTCTTCAAAGAATCACAATTCCTCTCCAGTGAGAGAACAAAACAGGACGGAGAATGAGTTTGATGACTTGACAGAAGTGGACTTCAGAAGGTGGGTAATAGCAAACTTCTCTGAGCTAAAGGAGCATGTTCTAACACAATGAAAGGAAGCTAAGAACCTTGAAAAAAGGCTAGAGGAATTGCTAACTAGAATAACCAGTTTAGAAAAGAATATAAATGACCTGATGGAGCTGAAAAACACAGCACGAGAACTTCATGAAGCATAGACAAGTATCATTAGCCAAATTGATCAAGTGGAAGAAAGGATATCAGAGATTGAAGATCAACTTAATGAAATAAAGCATGAAGACAAGATTAGAGAAAAAAGAATGAAAAGGAATGAACAAAGCCTCCAAGAAATATGGGACTATGTGAAAAGACCAAACCTACATTTGATTGGTGTACTGGAAAGTGATGGAGAGAATGGAACGAAGTTGTAAAACACTCTTCAGGATATTATCCAGCACAACTTCCCCAACCTAGCAAGACAGGCCAACATTCAAATTCAGGAAATACAGAGAACATCACAATGATACTCCTGAAGAAGAGCAACCCCAAGACACATATTCATCAGATTCACCAGGGTTAAAATGAAGGAAAAAATGTTAAGGGCAGCCAGAGAGGAAGGTCTGGTTACTCACAAAGGGAAGCCCATCAGACTAACAGTGGATGTCTCTGAAGAAACCCTACAAGCCAGAAGACAGTGGTGGCCAATATTCAACCTCCTTAAAAGAATTTTCAACCCAGAATTTCATACCCAGCCAAACTAAGCTTCATAAGCAAAGTAGAGATAAAATCCTTTACGGACAAGCAAATGCTGATTTTGTCACCATCAAGCCTGCCTTACAAGAGCCCCTGAAGGAAGCACTAAATATGGAAAGGAAAAACTGGCACCAGCCATAGAAAACCATACCAAATTGTAAAGACCATCAACACTGAAAAAACTGCATCAACTAATGAGGAAAAAACCAGCTAGCATCATAATGACAGGATCAAATTCACACATAACAATATTAACCTTAAATGTAAATACGCTAAATGCCCCAATTAAAAGACATAAAGTGGGAAATTGGATAAAGAGTAAGACCCATTGGTGTGCTGTATTCAGGAGACCCATCTCACATGCAAAGAGACATACAGGCTCAAAATAAAGGGATGGAGGAATGTTTACCAAGCGAACAGAAAGCAAAAAAAAAAAAGAAAAGAAAAGAAAAAAAACCAGGGGTTGCAATCCTAGTCTCTGATAAAACAGACTTTAATACAACAAAGATCAAAAAAGACAAAGAAGGGCATTACATAGTGGTACAGGGATCAATGCAACAAGAAGAGCTAATTTTCTAAATATATATGCACCCAAATTACTAAAGCAAGTTCTTAGAGACCTACAAAGAGACTAAGACTCCCACACCATAATAGTGGGAGACTTTAACACCTCACTGTCAATATTAGATCAACGAGACAGAATATTAACAAGGATATTTAGGACTTGAACTCAGCTCTGGACCAAGTGGACCTAATAGACATCTACAGAACTCTCCCCACAAATCAACAGAATATACATTCTTCTCAGCACCCCATCATACTTATTCTAAAATGGACCACATAGTTGGAAGTCAAACACTCCTCAGCAAATGCAAAAGAATGGAAATCGTAACAGTCTCTCAGACCACAGTGTAATCAAATTAGAACTCAGGATGAAGAAACTCACTCAAAACTGCACAACTATACGGAAACTGAACAACCTGCTCCTGAATGACTGACTACTGGGTAAATAAATTAAGGCAGAAATAAGTAACTTCTTTGAACCAATGAGAAAAAAGACACAATGTACCAGAATCTCTGGGACACAGCTAAAGCAGTGTTTAGAGGGAAAATGATAGCACTAACTGCCCACAGGATAAAGCAGGAAAGATCTAAAATCGACACCCTAACATCACAATTGAAAGAACTAAAGAAGCAAGAGCACACAAATTAAAAAGTTAGCAGAAGATAAGAAATAACTAACATCAGAGCAGAACTGAAAGAGATAGAGACACAAAAAACCCTTCAAAAAATCAATGAACCTGGGAACTGGTTTTTTGAAAAGATTAACAAAATAGACCACTAGCCAGAAGAAAAGAGAGAAGAATCAAATAGACACAATAAAAAATGACAAAGGGGATATTACCACTGATCCCACAGAAATACAAACTACAATCAGATAATACCATAAACACTTCTATGCAAATACACTAGAAAAGCTAGATGAAATGGATAAACTCCTGGACACATACACCCTCCCAAGATTAAACCTGGAAGGAGTTGGATCCCTGAATAGACCAACAACAAGCTCTGAAATTGAGGCAGTAATTGGTAGCCTACCAACAGAAAAGGTCCAGGACCAGATGGATTCATGGCTGAATTCTACCAGAGGTACAAAGAGGAGCTGATACCATTCCTTCTGAAACTATTCCAAACAATAGAAAAAGAGGCAATCCTTCCTAACTCATTGTATGAGGTCGGCATCATCCTGATACCAAAACCTGACAGAGACACAACAAAAAAATGAAAATTTCGGGCCAATATGCCTGATGAACATCGATGCAAAAATCCTCAATAAAATGCTGGCAAACTGAATCCAGCAGCATATTAAAAAGCTTATCCACCACGATCAAATTAGCTTCATCCCTGGGATGCAAGGCTGGTTCAACATACAGAAATCAATAAATGTAATCTATCACATAAACAGAACCAATGACAAAAACTACATGATTATCTCAATAGATGCAGAAAAGGCCTTTGACAAAATTCAACAGCCCTTCAAGCTAAAAACTCTCAATAAACTAGGTATTGATGGAACATATCAAAATAATAGTTATTTATGACAAACCCACACTCAATATCATACTGAATGGGCAAAAGCTGGAAGCATTCCCTTTGAAAACAGGCACAAGACAAGGATGCCCTCTCTCACTACTCCTATTCAACATAGTATTGGAAGTTCTGGTCAGGGCAATCAGGCAAGAGAAAGAAATAAAGGGCATTCAAATAGGAAGAGGGGAAGTTCAATTGTCTCTGTTTGCAGATGACATGATTGTATATTTAGAAAACCCCATCATCTCAGTGCAAAATATCCTTAAGCTGATGAGCAACTTCAGCACAGTCTCAGGAAACAAAATCGATGTGTAACAATCACAAGCATTTCTATACACCAATAATAGACAAACAAGAGAGCCAAATCATGAGTGAACTCCCACTCGCAATTGCTACAAAGAGAATAAAGTACTTAGGAATACAACGTACAAGGGATGGTGAAGGACCACTTCAAGGAGAACTACAAACCACTGCTCAAGGAAATGAGGACAAAAACAAATGGAAAAAACATTCCATGCTCATGGATAGTAAGAATCAACATTGTGAAAATAGACATATTGCCCAAAGTAATTTATAGATTCAATGCTACTCCCATTAAGCTACTATTGACTTTCTTCACAGAATTAGAAAAACTATTTTAAATTTCATATAGAACCAAAAAAGAGCCTGTATAGCCAAGACAATCTTAAGCAAAAAGAACAAAGCTGGAGGCATCACAATACCTGACTTCAAACTATACTACAAGGCTACAGTAACCAAACAGCATGGTACTGGTACTAAAACAGATATATAGACCAATGGAACAGAACAGAGGCCTCAGAAATGTGCCACACATCTACAACTATCTGATCTTTGACAAACCTGACAAAAACAAGCAATGGGGAAAGGATTCCCTATTTAATAAATGGTGTTGGGAAAACTGGCTAGCCATAGGCAGAAAACTGAAGCTGGACCCATTACTTATACCTTATACAAAAATTAACTCAAAATGATGAATTGATGGGTGCTGACGAGTTGATGGGTGCAGCACACCAACATGGCACAGGTATACATATGTAACAAACCTGCATGTTATGCATATGTACCCTAGAACTTAAAGTATAATAATAATAAAAAAATGTAAGACATAAAACCTTAAAAACCCTAGAAGAAAACCTAGGCAGTATCATCCAGGACAGAGGCATGGGCAAAGACTTCAAGATTAAAATGCAAAAAGCAATGGCGACAAATGCCAAAATTGACAAATGGGATCTAATTAAACTAAAGAGCTTCTGAACAGCAAAATAAACTATCATCAGAGTGAACAGGCAACCTAGAGAATGGGAGCAAATTTTTGCAATCTATCCATCTGAACAAGGGCTAATATCCACAATCTACAAGTAACTTAAACAAATTTACAAGAAAAAGACAACCTTATCAAAAAGTGGGTGAAGGATATGAATAGACACTTCTCAAAAGAAGACATTTATGTGGCCAACAAACATGAAAAAAAAAGCTCATCATCACCATCATTAGAGAAATGCAAATCAAAACCACAGTGACATACCATCTCATGCCAGTTAGACTGGTGATCATTAACAAGTCATTAAACAACAGATGCTGGAGAGGATGTGGAGAAATAGAAACACTTTACACTGTTGGTGGGAGTGTAAATTAGTTCTACCATTGCGGAAGGCAGTGTGGCAATTCCTCAGGGATCTAGAACCAGAAATACCATTTGACCCAGCAATCCCATTACTGGGTATATACCCAAAGGATTATAAATCATTCTACTATAAAGACACATACACACACGTTTATTGCAGCACTGTTCACAATAGCAAAGACTTGGAACCAACCCAAACGACCATCAGTGATAGAATGGATAAAGAAAATGTGGCACCTATACACCATGGAATACTATGCAGCCATAAAAAGAGTGAGTTCATGTCCTTTGCAGGGACATGGATAAAGCTGGAAACCATCATTCTCAGCAAACTAACACAAGAACAGAAAACCAAACACCACATATTCTCACTCACAAGTGGGAGTTGAACAATGAGAACACGTGGGCCTGGGGAGGGGAACATCATACACTGGAGCCTGTAGAGGGCTAGGGAAAGGATAACATTAGGAGAAATACCTAATGTAGATGATGGGTTGATGGGTGCAGCAAACCACCATGGCATTGGTATACCTATGTAACAAATCTGCACTTTCTGCACACGTATCCCAGAAAATAATAATTAATAATAATAATAATAATAATAATAAAGTAGCATTTTAGGTGAATCTTAGCTGAACTTCTTCAAATGACACTTGAGTTATTTAAAACTCCATCTGCATTTTGTTTTAGTAAAACGGAATGAGAGCATCTTTACTTCTTTCATGACATTCGATAAAGTTGTAAACATGACCAAAACTGAACTTCCTGTCATGCAATTCATACTCAAATTCTCTTCAGAACAATACTGAGTCAAGCAAAATGCTTTATCTATTTCACAGATGGAGAAATATAGATTCTTATATAATGAAGATAAGCCCCAGTTTTGTTGTTGTTTGTTTGTTTGTTTGTTTCCTTCTGTTTTCTTTTTGTTTTAGAGGCAGTCTTGCTCATGTGGCCCAGGCTGTTGTACAGTGGTACAATCATAGCTCACTGTAACCGCCAACTCCTGGGCTCAAGTGATCCTCCAGCCTGACTCTCCCAAGTAACTGGGACTATCTGCATGAGCCACCATGCCTAGATAAGTTTTTTTCCTTTTATTTTTATTTTTGGAGAGACAGGGTCTTGCCCAGACTGGTCTTGAACTCCTGGCCTCAAGTATCCTCTGGCCTCTGCCTCCCAAAAAGCTGAGATTACATGTGTGAGCCACCATGCCACGCTCCTAGTTCTTCTAACCTACTATTCAGCACACTTTTCAGTCTACTTCATTGTTTTTGAAGTAAATAAGGTCTTAAGATCTTCCTTCTGATAATTTCTATGTAATATAGATTTTAACGGCCTTTAATAATTTAAGTAAGAAATATAGAAACATGTGCCACTGATAATTTTAGTTTTTTTTTTTTTTTTTACCTTCACTTTATAGTCAAACAACATAATTTTCTTCTAGGTGAACTACCTTATATACTTAGTAACTTATTTTTATGTTTCTTTTCTTAAAATAACCAGTAGAGATTTAATAGTATAATTGAGATTAGCTCAGTTCAATGTGTTGTATGTATGGGTATGTTTTAATGAAAAAAAATCTTTCTGCTTGTTTTTCTTTTGTCACAGAAAACCTAACAGAACTTTAAAAAGTTGAAAATTAAGAACAGGTTATTAGTCAATGCTATGGAGTTTTATGTCCCTTTTTTATCTCTGGATAAAAATTTTTGTATTACAGTTCTTCTGTGGTAGACATATACTTTCTAAGGTAAATCTTCAAGAAATGACAGTCTTGTGAAATTAGGAACAAGTGTTTACAGGAATTGGTTATAGCTATGTGTAAGTTCAATTCCCAGCCTTAGGTAATTGGTGACAAATAACTCTGAATTTTCTCTGCAAGCTCATGGTTTGATTTTCTTCAGAGCACAGATGAACTACAGTCAGACTTAATAATACCGCCTGCACAAACGCTGGTTAGATCTGGGTGCCTCAGAGACTACTTTCCTTTCATACAGTTAATAAATGGCGGAGGACTAAGAGAACGACCTGTGATATCACTTCTGCCCTTTTAACTTGATAAATTCTCATAGATTACGTATTAAAACCACAACAAAAATAGATGTATATCCTTAAGCTATTTTTTGTTTTACTAGAGCCTCACAAAAGCTAGAACATATCTGCCATAATTATTTCATGAACACAAGTTTTTTATTTTGTACTTTTCAGATATAGGGGCTAATGGGGACCACAGTACAATGAGATGACATATATTAATCCATACAATATTTCCTTGTATATTCACTAATGCTGTGAGTAGCAGCTTGAACTTATAGCATTAATGAATATATACATATGTATATATTTGATAAACAGCTTGATGATTTTTACATATTCTGAAAACATTAGATTTTCGCATGTGAATGTGTAGGAGCAATGAATAACCATTTTCAAACCCACAGAATAAATTCCAGACTCCATCCCTTGTTCCAAAAAGTCTAGACACTGCATCACCATGATGTGGCACGAAGAAAAAAAAAAAATTGTAAAATTGGAACGGAACCGTGTTTTTGCCTGTTTCGGTTGGGACAAATGGTTTCTATTAGTGTGGAATCATTGATTATTTCTGTGGAAACAAACAAAACCCCAAATTATTAGTTCTAGACTTAACACTCTTTTTCTCCACTAAAGCAAAACAAAACAAACATATTTTACATATTTCCTGTGAGGAAACTTTTCATTTTAATTATTTGTAGAGCCAGGGAGGGGCGAGGAAATTCCTGCATTTCAATATTTGAAATTTGTTTTTGGAATTTCCTAAAATAATTGATCAAACTCATTTGAAGTTATCATTGTACCATTTAGATTTTAAATTGGTGCTCCTAGTCCTCGCCATAAAATTCATGAAGTTGGTTAACAAATTTCAGAAAGGAGAGTTTTTCAGGTCATATCAAACCCAGAAAGTGAATGTGAACAATAGATTTGGAAAGTTGTAAAAATGCACCTCTGAAAGGAAGTTGAGCAGAAGAAAACAAAGATTGTGCTAGATGTTGCTAACTGCTGTTAGCATGCTTGCCATATGAATTACTTTCAAAAGCATGTAGTTCAAAATTGTTTTTAACAAAGGGAGCTTGGGGATATAGGGAATAAACTGAGTTATGATTTGTCAGAGTTAAGTGAGTAGCTGAAGGAGAGGAGCAGTATTATCTCAAGTAGAAGTATTTCACACTTTTGAGGGTCACAATTTTAGATGTGCACAATTCTATTATTTCTGAATTGAGGCACAATGTCTGAACTTGGGTTGGAAAATTGATACCATTTCACATGCTTGCTTTGACTAATTAATTAGTAATATCTACCTCAAGTGAAATTCTAAGAATGCTTTAGATGTCATCATGTCACTCAAGGGATGGCAGACCACGCACAGAGAGGAGGAGATCTTGAGATATTTTCCTTGAGTGTAGGGTATCCCTACTAGGGCATAGCAAGGATGGACTCCTACCTGGACCCCTACTGTTGAGTTCTTCCTATATTCTTTCTACTTCTGTCAGTGGAATGTATAATGGATAATGAACTAGATCTCCATCCAGACTAGTAACAGTGTATGCATTCATAATGCTTTATATTAGTTGTAGTATATAAAGGAAGCTATTTACTTAAGGTACTAATATAGAAATAACAAAGTAAACAGTTATAAGTATGAAATAATTGTCCAGGAGGTGAATACAGAGCAGGATAAACTTCTACTGGGAGTGAAAGTACTTGAAGAAGGAAGAAGGCCAATTAGTGGGCTTGACAGGTATATTATTCCATTCAGTCTCCCAGAATATCACTAAACATAACCCACAGAGAACTGTATGTTAAACTATTACAAAAAGAAATACAGAGAATTATTGTATTCAGGAGTGAGAGTCATTTGCTAGTGGCCTACAAAATTGTATCTCTGTATGTCAACAAGAGACAATTAAAATGAAAATTAAATACTATATATACAGCATCAAAAAAACAAAATAACTAGAAATATGAGAAAAGGCAATGAAAACTTCTATACTACAAATTAGAAAATCTTAATGAAAGAAATATAAGACCTAAATATATGCAGAGATATACCACATTCCTCAATTAGAAGACTCAGTACTGTTAAAGTGTTCATTTTCCTTACAAACTGCAATCCCAATTGAAATTCAAGCAGATTTCTTAGTAGAAATAAACAAGCCCTTTATAAAATGTGTATGGAAATACAAAGGACTTAGAATGTGGAAGAAAATTCTGCAGGCAAAAAATCAAAGTTGAAGGATGTTCAACTAGATATCAACAGTTACTGAAAAGTCATGGTAATTAAGATAGTGTGCTTAGTGTTGTATTGCAAGGATAGAAAAATAGACTAATGGAATAGAATAGAGAGACTACAAGGAATCTCACTATATGATTTCTTAGAACTGCATGTGAATGTACAATGATCTCAATAAAAACTTTATTAAAAAACAAGACAATGAAAAATTTAAATATATATAGTTGATGTAAATGGTCAATATGCATAACTAAACATGATTGATCTCACTCATTGGTCATTAGGAAAATGTAAGTTAAAAATATTATGATATAACACCCTACTTCAACATGGCTGGCAAAAATGAAAAAGGCTCACAATACCAAGTGCTATAAAATTCACTAGGGAATTTAGTAAGGCTGTGGACAATAGAAACTCCCATATACTGCCAGTAGGAGTTTAAATTGTAAAATTATTTGGCATTGCCAATTAAGCAGAACATTTGCAGAACTCATGACCAAGCAATTACACTCCTATGGATGTATGCAACAGAAATTCTTACAAATATACACTGAAAGATAAGTATAACATATTTAAACTAAAATTATTTATAATGATTCTAAGCTGGAAGTTGTCTAAATATCATCTACAGTAGAGTTAATTGTAACATATGCTTATTGTATAAAATATAAAACAGGGAGAAACAAAGTACTGTATGGATGGATCTCACAATGTTGCATTTTAAATGTTTTACACTGTATTATTCCATTTTCTTAAAGCTTAAAAACAAGACAAATCTTTGGCTATAGAAGTTAGGATTTTTTATACTTTTGTTGGCATAAGAAAAGGGCAAGAATATAAGGGAGGTTTCTGTGATAAGACCCTTTTGTATGTTGATGTGAATGATGGATCCGTGCGTGTTTACACTTTGTAAAATTTATTGAGCTGTACATTTGTGAATTGTGCATTTTTTCTGTACATATGTTATACTTCAGTAAAAGAGTATTTAAAAAACTGACAGAAAACAAAAAAAGGAATGATTTTATATGAGAACAGGGGCAATTTATTCATTCAAAAGGATATAATTAATAGATTCAGATGTGAAAAGATTGGGAGATTTGTAAGGTACCAATGTTCTCTCTTCATCAATTCTATATCTGAAACAAGATGTGAGGTGAAAATGAAAGGTGGTGAGTTTGGCAGTCAGAGAGAAGGTATAAAATGATTGTCTTGAAGAGCGGGGGAGTGAATGGACCAGGGTTATGCAATAAGATTTCTAGGAAGTGTTGAAGTAACATTTACGTTGTGGTCACAAAGTCAAGGTAAAGCCCATCAACATAGTGGCATTTTACTCTAGCCATATCCAGCTGTTCTAAAGAATGGAGCAGTCTGAGAATGGAATGCAAGTGAGATCCAAGTTTTACTGGAAGAAGATGATGGAAGAAGAGTTAGTCAGGGTAGGAGAGGCACAGGAAAGACAGCGATTGCTATCTTTTACTATGGAATCTAAGTTAGAGATGGATGTGAGAAAATGAAGCGGGAAAAATACTGAAAGAGGGGGCAACAATAAACAGAAAAGCAGGCTTAGTAGTGTCAAAGAACTGTTGCTATAGAGTCATGAAAGAAGTGTGTGGAAGGAAGGAGGTGGTCATCAGAATGTGATATGCATGAAATGGAATGCTTAACATTGAGATTTAGAGTGAGTACAGTAATTGCTAATGATAAATTCTAGGATAGAATAGAGAAAGGTCACCAGAAATAAGGAGCTCAGGAAACTGAGAGGCCAAAGTGCTGTTTTGTTGAATTCCGAAAAAGGATACACACACCGAATTCATTTACTAGCAATATTTAGTCCGAAACGTTTAAACCCCTATTATATGCCAAGTATTGTGTTGAGAAACCGTATACTATAGCGTTAAAGCATAGATTGGGTAATAAGACATGATAAAGCCCAGAAAAAAACTGGTTTTGTTACTAACACATTGGGTATCCTGGGGATACCCAATTCTCCTTGTTAATCTTATATATATAAAGCTATTTAATTTTAGGTATTATTTATCATTGCCAATCTTACATTCACCATAGTACCCAGGAACCGAGTAGATAATCAAATTCCTGCAAATTGGATCTTTTGTATTATTACTGCTTTCTTCTGTTAGTGTTTCTATTTCACATTTGAATTTCTTGTCTGCTCATACCCTCTTCAGTGTTCCTTAACATTCTGTTTTCTTTTTGCCAGATTAGCCTGGTTTATAAATAATAATAAATTTAAAAGTGCCTGTAAAGTGGTGATTTCCTTAAATAAGAGACTCTGTTAAGGTCAAACCAACATTTATTATCAGTCTTTAAATTTGAAATAATCAATAATAAATTAGTTTAACTGGCCTGACTGATCTATTATCTAGTTAGTTCTTTTATAAACTAATATGAACACATAAACAACTAATGTCCTTAGCCTCTTTAGGTTCATTTAATTTTGTCTTTTGAGTAGGCCTGCTTCTTTACTTTGGAAATGAAAGAACTGAGGGACTTTGTCAAAAAGACAAAGGAACGAAGAAATCCTCAATGTGCCTGGAAGCTTTGTTGTTTTCTATTTAAGTTCTGTGACTAACGCATTAGATTGGGCTTGGTAAAGATGCTTTAGCCAAAGAGAAAGGGAACTTATTCAGTCTGCCACACACAGAGTAAATTCCATTTCCACACAAAACATTTCCTTCTGATGGTCTCCAGCCCACACATCGTGAATGTCAGTCATCCCAGTGGACTCAAGTAAATGATGCAACTTAACAGGAGAAAATGTTGAAGGTATTCCTTAATGTTTTCTGAAACAGACCTCAGTCTCTACAAGGGTCAAGGATATTATTTTTTTAATGTGTTTTTTGGTCAGGAGATTTTCAGAGAAAGAACTTGACTTACTCAACTATTTAGAATATTCATATTAGAGGTTGATCCAAAATGGGTGGGAAGCAAATGAAGACAGAGAGAAAATGGAGGGAAGAAAGGAAGAGACAGCAACATTCTAAATAAACAGAAAGTAACAGAAAACAAAAAGTTGGAAAGTGCAACAAATAGGGCATAAAGCTATTTGATTAAAATATCTCTAGGCACTGTACATATTTAGAGGGAAACAAT
Organism: Piliocolobus tephrosceles; assembly: GCF_002776525.5. Classification (NCBI taxonomy): domain Eukaryota; kingdom Metazoa; phylum Chordata; class Mammalia; order Primates; family Cercopithecidae; genus Piliocolobus; species Piliocolobus tephrosceles. The sequence continues at coordinate 137,915,234 of NC_045435.1, forward strand.
TAAATGGTACTACTCCCTATCCATGTGAGTACAATTTTGGCAATATGAAAACAAAATGCAAAAGCCTCTGCAAGCACTCTTTTTTCCAAGGCTGTGAGGAATTCAAGGTAAAGAACCAAAAGCAAAAAAAAAAGAAAGGAGAACTGGAAGGAAATCGACCCTCTGGTGCCAGAGTCCAGATTCCACTCCTTGCCAAAGGAATTGAAGAATAGCTAGTTTGAGGAGAACTGTCAAACGACGGAGAAGAAAAGTATGTAATTGTGGGGTAAATTGTATTCCACTCCCATTCAATTCTTAGAATCATTGTGACCTACATCATCTCACTTATGTTTGGCTGTTCCCAAATCCACTTGCTCACAGTTAAGAGCATTTTCTTCCTAACCTCCTTCTTCTGTGCCTAATTTCCACTGTGTTCAAACTTTTTTTTAAATCCACCTATAACACAAACCCAAAACCTGTCTCTCAAGCTGAGTCCAAATGCTAAATTCCTGTATCATGCCTTGCTTCAGCCCCTCATTGGGAAATGGTAACTATCTCTTATGACATCTAACAGCTTTTTCTCTGTACCTCTGCTAAAGCTCTTAGCAGTCAAACCATGCAAACTAGAAAGACCATGCCTAATTCATTATGGTTGGTAGTTAATATATATTTGTTGAATGAATGAATGCGTGAATGAATAAGCACTCTGGGTAAAAAGCTTAAGGTTTTCAAGAACATAAAAAGTTAAGAAAAAAGTCAGCTAAAAAAGTAGGTTTCTTTTTTAAATGGAATAAAGGGCTAAAATTAAAGGAAAAACATTAAAATTAAGAGAAAAGGAACTCTGAACCAGTAAAAAGTATTGTCCTACACCTAATATATTTGAGAGGAAACTGGAGTCACTTATGAAACAATTTAAAATTAAACAAACAAACAAAGTGTATTAGGACAAAAAGAAGCAGGATACCAAATGTATAAGTAAGATCTTCCATCATAGGAAGCTCTTGACAACATGGGGTGGTGGAGTACTCTGTTAAAAGGCATTCTGAAGTGAGGCCAAGGCTGAAATCAACGGTAATGAAATAATGTAGTTTTGAGGAGGTGAGAAGAGATGAGTATTGGGCCAGTCGACAAGTGAGTCCAAGAGAGGTGGCAATTATAAAGTGGGGAATGGGAGAATCTTGTGTTTCTAAGAAAGATGGGAAGAGAGAAAACCTGAAGGAGCTGGTGGGAAGAGGGAGGAGCGAGGAGCCCATGAGTGGTATGAGCCTAAAATTACACTTCGGTGAAGCTATTAAAGGGCATTTAAACCACAAAGATGTATCTTTATATTCTAGTTAAAATTATTGGAATGGTCAGTATGTTTCCATTCCTGAACACACCCCAAATCTTCATTAATGTGACTCTGAGTGGGATTTTTATGAGAAATTGAAAAGAGAATAAATTTTACATCAAAATCAATGTAGAATAAAGAGAGCAAATAAGAGTGATTATAATGCCCTTGAAAACTCAAATACATGTTGCATTAAGCTTTGGACTTCTAAAGGGTATGGAATTGGGAATTTCAGACAATTATCTGGTTTCAAAATATTAAGAGACCCAGATATATCTCAGTTACATTCTTAAACAAAGAAAATAAATTGGATATAATCAACTCAAAAGGGCAAATCTTAATATTTCCCATTCATTGGAAAAATATGATATAAAGGGTCTGAACATTAAGAGAGGCATGTAAGATTTAACTTCGAGAAGGAATAAAACTAATGAAGTCAATAAGCAAACCAGAAGTGCACATTATTGGGTGGTAGCAAAGAAGAAGGCAGTCAAAGTCAAACAAAAAGCAAAAGCAATATACATATCATATTACTCTTCATTTTTATCTCCTTATTTTCTTCATCTGGTCTCACCTAGTTTCTTGGTCCTTGAATGCTATATCCTAGAAAACATGAGTTTCTGTTTAGGGCCTGGGGACACTCCTTCACTAACTCACAGGTGACAATGAACACTTTTTTCCAAAAATGTTAACTACATATTTTTCTAGAGTTTTGCCCAATGAAGTCATGTTTCCTATATATTATATAAAATTTTTATTGAAAGCCAATTATATTTAAAATGCTATAAGTTTTAAAGTGGTAAATATAAACTAACATCCTCTTTAATGAATTTCATACACACAGAAAATAAAAATATGTGGGTTTGAATCTCCTAAAAATACTCTTATGTCTTACCTCAAGGATATTTATAAAATAAGATAAATTTTAAAAAAGGGATCAATGACTTAAGGTCAAAAGCAAAAATCAATCAAAAGTTGTACATGTACACTACAGACAGAAAGATACGAAGAATGACAAGGGTGAACCTTTATTTGTGTTTTTTTCTTACAACTCAGCATTCATTTCCTATTCTCCATGATAATCCATATTTCTTTTGAAAATCCTATGACCCCATTTCACAACCATGTAGTTAGAATGTGATTGGCCCTACAGTTAGTGTATCCTGATGATTTGTTCAGAAATAAATGAAAATAACCCTAATGGAGCCAATGAAACTTGATGTTTACTTGAGCTACAAAGGAAAACATTCTCTTTTCCATACAGAGACATCTGGAAATGACCTATTCTCTTCCCTATCATGGTGCAGTGTAAGCATGTGGGTCAGCGACTCCACTACCATGATAGAGAGGACACAGATTTGTCAGATATGAGAATATGGGATGTGAAGATAAATGCAAATGAATATAAAGAAAAAAAAAAACATGTAGTGATATCATTTGAGGCAGCTCTTGCTGTGGCTTTTTATATACATGCATCAATCCATTTCTTTTAAAATTAAACCATTTTGTGCTGGGTGTTTAACTGTTCTTTGTGGTTGGGGAGATCATATGAATTTAGAAGGGTAAATTAAGCAAGAGATAAAATCAGTTAAAAAGAAATACATAACATTGTCAACTCTGGTAGAATTATCCAAAATCGTTATCAGACCAGGGATAACTTTACAGCCTTGTCTATTAGGCATTTAATCTTCCTTTTTCCCGTCTATCAGACTCAATTGCTAATAGAACCTTCTCCAACATTGATACTTGACTATCCATTTAAAATGTTTATCCAAATCCAATTTGCCTAATTACTTTAATTATTTTCACCACTATCTATAACTTAAAACTTTTCATGATTAAGAGACTCTAATTAAGCACAAGTTTTTGAGATCTCTTAGGACAGCTATATGGAGAATGACCACTATCACTCTGTGTCTGTCTTACAATTAAATATCCATCACAGCGCCTGAAATTCCATCACTAGGGTCAAATCTTAATGCATTCAGGGATCATGGTGGATGGAAGGCAGGACTAGATTGCAGCTCCAGACAGAGCAGCATGCGGAGACTTGCACTGTGAATTTTAGCTCTAGATCAACTCCAAGAAAAAACCAGCAATCATGAGAGGACCCACAGACCCTCTGAAGGAAGCAGACTGCTCCTGCAGGACCCAGGAGGCACCCCAAATACTGTGAGTGCTCCAACTGAGGAAATGGGAACGGGACACCCTCCTCTCCTAAACACACACCCCCACTGGAGAAGCTGAAGGTCTGCTTGTGGGAGAAGTTTCTGACTTTACCTGGAGCTGAGTCAAGTTAGAGAGCTGAGCTGAGTGAAATACAGGAATAGGGGAAGCAGCAGAAAGGCCCTGGGAGCTCACTGGGTCCTCAAGCAGCCCATTCCTGCCTGTCACCACAGGGATCCTGCAGGAGGGTGGCCAGAGGAGCAGGGGCTAAAGCTCCACTGGGAGAGGGAATTCTCTATTTGAAATTTGTAACAGTTTGAATGGGGAGAGAAACCCCCTGGCCAGAACTCAGGGGAGGGCATGAATCTGGTTAGGGGGCTTCACAGGGGGAAGATCTAAAGCCCTTTTCTTTTGCAGCTGGGAGGCAGAAAGCCTGGAGCAAGTTCTCAAGCCTGTCTCATCCTCCACCTGGAAACAGGGGTGGGGAGGAGGGAGGGTGGGCAACCATGGGAGTGAGTCCTGCCCCCTGGGATATCAAAACCTCTGGGATACAGCTAAAGTAGTGCTAAGAGGAAAGATCAAGCCCTAAATGCCTACATCAAAAGTCTGAAATAGCACAAACTGACATTCTACGGTCACACCTTACAGAACTAGAGAAAGAAGAACAAACTAAACCCAAACCCAGCAGAAGAAAGAAAATAACCAAGATCAGAGCAGAACTAAATGAAATTAAAACAAAAAACAAAAATACAAAAGATAAATGAAACAAAATTCTGGTTCTTTGAAAAGATAAAATTAGTAGACCATTAGTAAGATTAACCAAGAAAAGAAGAGAGAAAATCCAAATAACTTCACTAAGAAATGAAACAGGACTATTACAACCGACACCACTGAAATACAGAAGATCATTCAAGGCTATTGTGAACACATTTACATACATCAACTAGAAAAACCTAGAAAAGATGGATAAATTTCTGGAAAAATACAACCCTTCTAGCTTAAATCAGGAAGAATTAGATGCCCTGAACAGATCAATGACAAGCAGCAAGATTGAAATGGTAATTAAAAAATTACCAACAGCAAAAAAGTCCAGACTGGGTGCAGTGGCTCACGCCTGTAATCCCAGCACTTTGGGAGGCCGAGGCAGGCAGATCACAAGGTCAGGAGATTGAGACCATCCTGGCTAACATGGTGAAATCCCATCTCTATTAAAAATACAGAAAATTAGCCAGACATGGTGGCACACACCTGTAGTCCAAGCTACTCGGGAGGCTGAGGCAGGAGAATCACTTGAACTCAGGAGGCAGAGGCTGCAGTGAGGCCAGATTGTGCCTCTGCACTCCAGTCTGGTGACAGAGCAAGACTCTGTCTCAACAACAACAACAACAACAACAAAAAGTTCAGGACTACATGGATTCACAGAAGATTTCTACGAGATATTCAAAGAAGAATTGGTACCAATCCTTTTGACACTACTCCACAAGATAGAGAAAGAAGGAACCCTCCCTAATTCATGCTATGAAGACAGCATCACCCCCTAGTACCAAAACCAGGAAAGGACACAACTAAGAAAGAAAACTATAGACTGATATCTTTGATGAACATAGATGCTAAAATCCTTAGCAAAATACTAGCTAACTGAATCCAACAACATATCAAGAAGATAATCCACCATGATCTAGTGGATTTCCTACCAGAGATGCAAGGATGGTTTAACATACACAAGTCAATAAATGTGATACACCACATAAACAGAACTAAAAACAAAAATCATGTGGTCATCTCAATACATGCAGAAAAAGCATTTGACAAAATCCAGCATCCCTTTATGATTAAAACCCTCAGCAAAATTGGCATACAAGGGACATGCCTTAATATAATAAAAGCCATGTATGACAAACCCACAGCCAACATAATACTGGAATGGGGAAAAGTTGAAAGCATTCCTCTGAGAACTGGAACAAGACAAGGATTCCCACTCCCACCACACTTCTTCAACATAGTACTGGAAGTACTGGCCAGAGCAATCAGATGAGAGGAATAAATAAGAGCAGCCAAATCAGTAAGGAAGAGGTCAAACTGTCCCTGTTTGCTGACAATATGATTATTTACCTTGAAAACCCTAAGAATGCCTCCAGAAAACTCCTAGAACTGACCAAAGATTACAAAGTTAGTGCACAAAAATCAGTAGCTCTTCTATACACCGACAGCAACCAAGTGGAGAATCAAATAGAGAACTCAACCCCTAGCTGGAAAAAAAAAAACAAAACAAAACAAACAAACAAAAAAACTTAGGAATATACCTAACAAAGGAGTTGAAAGACCTCTACAAGCCAAACTAAAAAATATTACTGAAAGAAAGCATAGGTGACACCAATGGAAACACATTCCCATGCTTATGGATGGGTAGAATCAATATTGTGAAAATGACCATACTGCCAAAAGCAATATTCAGATTCCACATAATCCCCATCACAATACCAGCATCATTTTCATGGAGTTAGAAAAAACAATTCTAAAATTCATATGGAACCAAGAAAGAGCCCATATAGCCAAAGCAAGGCTAAGCAAAAAGAACAAATCTGGAGGTATCACACTACCTGATTTTAAACTATAAGGCCATAGTCATCAAAACAGCATGGTACTGGTGTAAAAATAGGCACATAGACCAATGGAACAGAATAGAGAACTCAAAAAATAAACCCAAATACTTACAGCCAATTGATCTTTGACAAAGCAAACAAAAACATAAAGTGGGGAAAGGACCTTTTCAACAAATGGTGCTGGGATAATTGGTAGCCACATGTAGGAGAATAAAACTGGATCCTCATCTCTCACCTTATGCAAAAATCAACTCAAGATGCATTAAGCACTTAAACCTAAGACCTGAAATTATAAAAATTCTAGAAGAACATTGGAAAAACCCTTCTAGACATTGGCTTAGGCAAGGATTTCATGACCAAGAATCCAAAAGCAAATGCAATAAAAACAAAGATAAAGTGTTGGGACATAATTCAACTAAAATGATTTTGCACCAAAAAAGGAACAGTCAGCAGAGTAAACGGACAACCCACAGAGTGGGAGAGTATCTTCACAATCTATACATCTGACAAAAGACTCATATCCAGAATCTACAATGAACTCAAACAAATCAGTAAGAAAAAACCAAATAATCACATAAAAAAGTGGGTCAAGGACATGAATAGACAATTCTCAAAAGAAGATACACAAGTGGTCAGCAACCATATGAAAAAATGTTCAACATCACTAATGATCAGGGAAATGCAAATCAAAACCACAATGCAATACCACCTTACTCTTGCAAGAATGGCCATAATCAAAAAATAAAAAAACAGTAGCTGTTGGCGTGGGTGCAGTAATCCACTGATGGTAGGAATGTAAACTAGTAAAGCTGCTATGGAAAACAGTGTGGAGATTCCTTAAAGAACTAAAATAGAACTACCTTGATCCAGCAATCCCACTATTGGGTATCTACCCAGAGGAAAAAAATAATTATTATTATTCGAAAAGGATACTTGCACATGCTTGTTTACAGCAGCACAATTCACAACTGTAAAATCATGGAACCAACCCAAATGCCCATCAATCATCAAAGTGGATAAAGAAACTGTGGTATAAAAATGAATGAATTATCAGCATTTGCAGTGACCTAGATGAGATTGGAGACTATTATTCTAAGTGAAGTAACTCAGGAATGGAAAAGCAAACAACGTATGTTCTCACTGATGTGTGGGAGCTAAACTATGAGGACAAAAAGGCATAAGAATGATATAATCGACTTTGGGGAAGTGGGGGGAAGACTGGGAGGGGGACGAGGGATAAAAGACTAAAATGTGGTGCAGTGTATACTGCTAGGGTGATAGGCGCACCAAAATTTCACAAATCACCACTAAAGAACTTACGCATGTAACGAAATACCACCTGTACTTCAATAACTTATGGAAAAATAAAATTAAGAAAATTGAAAAGAAATGTTAATACATTCAGGAATTAGTGTTTTACCATACAATTGGCCCCCAAGAAGGAGTTGGGAGAATCCTGAGAAAAGTTTACCAGTTAGTTTTCATGAAGGAAAGAAGAAACTGTAGACCAGAACTGATTAGATAGGCTCCAGAGCTATAAAGTTCAGAAAAAAAAAAGTTTTTAGAAAAGTCCAGGAGAATATAAAATGGTGAATGAGTATAATAGAAAGGGGATATTGGATAGTCCCAGATTAACCAGTTTGTTTGAGGTTATCCTGCACATACTGCTAGATCTAATGTATCCTGGCGCTGTATTTCTTCTATCATACCACTCTACTATCTTACCAGATTGGATTTCCCTTTCCAGTGATAATAAATGTTGCAGTCCTCTACATACCATTCATTTAATCCTTCTGCTCTGTTAATTTTTGGAGACTGACATTTTAAAACTAAATATCATATGGTGCTTGTGATCCAAATACCCTATTTCTATTAGATACTTCACATAATTTCTGAAGTCTTATATTTCACACATTATTTTAAATATCAAATATGACAACAAAGTATAGTAAGATCTGATATAACTGGGTTTTAATAAGCATTTCAGAAACACACTTCATGGTGTGTTTTAATCTCTATTTTCTGAATTATATTACAGAAAATAGATGTGTTCCAATAAAAAATCCAATGAATTTTTTTACAGATGTTCTACATACAATGAAATCTGAGTAAACAAATTTGAAATGTGATGAAATAAGCCAAGCTAAATAGGTTTTCAGTTTTTCTTGGAGGTATGAATTACTTATTTTCTTGTCCTCCTTCATTCTTTACATCCATTTTATTTCTTTATATACTCAGTCTTTAATATACTTGGTTTTTTTGGAGGGGTGCAGCCTGGTTCTGTTACCTAGGCTGGAGTACGGTGGTGGGATCTTGGCTCACTGCAACCTCTACCTCCAGGTTCAGATGATTCTCCCACCTCAGCCTCCAAGTAGCTGGGATTATAAGCATGTACCACCACACCCAACTAATTTTTGTATTTTTAGTGAAGATGAGGGGTTCACCACATTACCCAGGCTGGTCTCAAACTCCTGACTTCAAGTGATCCACCTGCCTTGGCCTCCCACAGTGCTGGGATTACAGACATGAGCCACCAAGCCTGGCCAATGTGAAAATGTTTATTGTGATTCTCTAAGTGTAAGAAGACAAAAACAGTCTGCTACATTTCCCAAAGGTGGTAAATCTTGTAAGTTTTTTGTTTAAGTACAACACTAATATCTCATAAGACTGAGAGGAATCCTTTAGGATCCTTTCAGACTTTCAAACTTGGCTTTACATTGTAATCACCTGGGAAGATTTAATAAACTACTGATGCTTGGATCCACCCACAGATATGCTGATTTAATTGGCCTGGACTGTGGCCTGGGCATTGGGGCATTTAATGCTCACATGGTGATTTTACTAGGCTACAAAATTTCAGATCTCTTACTCTAGGGAATGTTTGGGAAATGATGTTTAAATATGTTCCCGAAGGAAATCTATATGACTAAAAGATAAATCAAATTTAAGTTACAAATTTGTGTTGAGTATTTTGCATTTTGATCATTTTTCCATGGGATTTTATTTTGTATTCTGAATAGGAAAGTAAAATAGAAAAAAAAAAAATCCCCAAAGTAACTGGAAGCAATTGTGAAGGGCACAGGGGAAACAGAACTGGAAGCAATGTGAAGGGCACAGGAGATAAGTAAATATATGTACAATAAAATCTATTTCCAGTTCTATGTAGGAATTATTCTACAGGCACTGAGAGAAAAATAGAAAAAAAAAGGAGCTGTCCTCATTAGCTGTGAGTCAAAGTGAATCAGTAGTCAAGGTAGGTTAACTTGACTGTGACATTTGGGCCTCAGTTGAGAAATTTATTTCTGGTTTTATATATTTTATAAATACAAACAGTGAATAATCAGGATTAGATGCTTTCAGTTATGAAAAGAGTCTTAATATCAAAGCACAATGTAATCCTCTTAGCTGGTATTGACACCAGTGGAAAATAAAAAAGGGCCAATTTAGTTACTGCCCTAATTAGTAGAGGTTGAAAGGATCATGCTAGGGAGGCAGAGGCTTGTTGGTATGGTATTATATATACATGAGTCTTGACCTATATTAGAAACAGCTTTAACTCAGTAAAACCTATATAAAGTAACCGTGTAGAAACACTAGGATTTCATACCCATACACCCCACCTCAGTGCAGTTATGTTTATAAATCATTGTGGCTCCTTCCTCTTCAGACCAAGAGATGAAGACTGAGCTATCATGCTGGTTTTAGACCTCTGGAATTCTAAAAGTTATAACCAATTATTCCACAGTGGATATACACACTATGCAAAGGTACTGATCATTGGATTTCATTTTTTCTAGGACTTCCTATATATATCATTTTATCCTGATAGTTTTTAGTGTACCTGATAAACTCAAATAGGGATTTATTTATTTCTCTCCAAGGGGACCAATACACTCATTTCCAACCTAAGTGAAATTATATCAGTCTTTAAAAAAAGTCATGCAAAAGAAAGGAAATCATAAAAGAAAGACATATTTTATATATATATATATATATTTAAAAAATTGTGGAAGGAAGGAGTTTGATAAAGGATAATTAACATTCTACACAAGACTAAAATGTCTACTGTCAGTTTAATTCCCTCCTGGTAAGATTTTGCTGTGTCCCTACCCCAATCTCATCTTGAATTGCAGTTCCCATAATCCCCACGTGTTGTGGGAGGGACCTGGTGGGAAGTAATTGAATCATGGGGGCAGTTACCTCCATGCTGTTCTCAGGATAGTGAGTGAGTTCTCATGAGATCTCATGGTTTTATAAGGGTTTTTTTCCTTCTTTCCTTGGCACTTCTCCTTCCTTCCGCCATGTGAAGGATATATTTCCTTGACCTTGCACCATATTGTTGTAAGTTTCCTGAGACCTCCCCAGTCCTGCAAAACTGTGAGTGAATTAAACCTGTTTCCTTTATAAATTACCCAGTCTCGGGTAGTTCTTCATAGCAGCATGAGAACAGACTAGTATAGTAAATTGGTACTGCGTAATGGGGTGCTACTGTAAAGACACCTGAAAATGTGGAAGCAACTCTGGAACTGGGTAACAGGTAGAGGGTGGAACAGTTTGGAGGGTTCAGAAGAAGAAAGGAAGATGTGGGAAACTTTGGAACTTCCTAGAGACTTGTTGGATGCTTTTGACCAAAATGCTAATAGTGATATGGACAATGAAGCCCAGCCTGAGGTGGTCTCGGACAGAGATAAGAAATTTCTTGGGAACTGGAACAAAGGTGACTCTTGCCATGCCTTAGCAAAGAGACTGGAGGCATTTTGCCCCTGCCCTAGAGATCTGTGGAACTATGATCTTAAGAGAAATGATTTAGGGTATCTGGCAGAAGAAATTTCTAGGCCACAAAACATTCAAGAGGTGACACAGCATAAAAGTTTGGAAAATTTGCATCCTGACAATGCAATAGGAAAGAAAAATTCATTTTCAGGGAAAAATTCAAGCTGGCTGCAGAAAATTGCATAAGTAATGAGGAGATAACTGTTAATCATCAGGACAATGGGAAAAATGTCTCCAGGGCATGTCAGAGGTCTTCAGAGCAGCCCTTCATCATAGGACCAGAGGCCAAGGAGGAAAAATATTTTCCTGAACCAGGTCCAGGGTCCCTTTGTTGTGTGCAGCCTAGGAACTTGATGACCTCTGTGCTAGCTGCTCCAGCCATGGCTAAAAAGGGGCCAAGGTACAGCTTGGGCCATGGCTTCAGAGAGTGCAAGCCCCAAGCCTTGGTAGCTTCCATGTGGTGTTGAGCCTGCAGGTGCACAAAAGTCAAGGACTGAGGTTTGAGAATATCTGCCTAGATTTCAGAGGATGCATGGAAAAATCTGGATGTCCAAGCAGAAGTTTGCTGCAGGGGCAGAGAACTCTTATGGAAAACATCTGCTAGGGTAGTGTGGAAGAGAAATATGGGGTGTGAGTTCCCACACAGAGTCCCTCCTGGGGCACTGCCTAGTGGAGCTGTGAAAAGAGGGACGCTGTCTTCTAGACCCCAGAATGGTAGATCCACCAACAGCTTGCACTGTGTACCTGGAAAAGCCACAGGCACTCAATGCCAGTCTGTGAAAGCAATTGCAAGGGGAGCTGTTCCCTGCAAAGCCACAGGGGTGAAGTTGCCAAAGGCCATGGGAGCCCACCTCTTGCTCTGCATCCCTGGATGTGAGACATGGAGTCAAAGGAGATCATTTTGGAACTTTAAGATTTGACTGCCCCGCTGGATTTTGGACTTTCACGGGGCCTGGTTCCTTTGGTTTGGCCAATTTCTCCCATTTGGAATGAGTATATTTACCCAATTCCTGTACCTCCATTGTATCCAGGAAGTATCTAACTTGCCTTTGATTTTACAGGCTTATAGGTGGAAGGAATTTGCCTTGTCTCAGATAAGACTTTGAACTTGGACTTGTGGGTTAATGCTGGAATTAGCTAAGACTTTGGAGGACTTTTGGAAAGGCATGATTGTGTTTTGAAATGTAAGGACATGAAATTTGGAAGGGGCCAGGGTGAAATAATATGGTTTGGGTATGTCCCCACCCAAATCTCATCTTGAATTATAGTTTCCATAATCCCCACATGTTGTGTGAAGGATCTGGTAGGACATAATTGAATCATGGGGGCAGTTTCCCCTGTGCTGTTCTTGTGATAGTGAGTTCCCATGAGATATGCTGGTTTTATAAGGGGCTTTTCCCACTTTGCTTGACACTTCTCCTTGCTACTGCCATGTGAAGAATGACGTGTTTGCTTCCCCTTCCACCATGATTGTGAATTTCCTGAGGCCTCCCGAGTCCTACAGAACTCTAAGTCAATTAAACCTTTTCCCTTTACAAATTACTCAGTCTTGAGTAATTCTTCATAGCAGCATGAGAATGAACTAATATACCTCCCACTGTTTTAATCATTTTATCCTTTCCCCATTAACACACAGCCAAGATTTGTGATTTGCTGATTGGCTTAAGTGGTTCTCAAACTCATCATCAGAATCATGCACCAGAGTCACCTGGAGGGCTTTTTAAAAATAAGATTGTTCCACCTCTACCCTCACCCCCTGCCCAACCCTCTTGGGTTCAGTAGATCTGGGTCAAGGCCTGAGAATTTGTATGTCTAACAAGCTCATAGGACATGCTGTGCTGCTAGACTGGGACCACAGTTTGAGAACTATTGGTTTAAAAAATTGAAAATGCTAAGTCAAAAGTTTGGAATCCTGTGATGTGGGAAAGATTGAATATCTATTATGACTATGCCAATATCTCATCTAACTCTCATAGTGTATCTCTTTGGTACTGTCATTATCTTCTTTACAGACGATAAGGCAGCTTTAGAGAATCCATACATAGAGTCCATTCAAGAGCTGGGATTTAAATGCTCATCTTCTTCAAAACTTGTATTCATTCTTTCACCATATGCTACCTGCTCAGCATTGAGATGAGATGAGGTACTTCTATTCAGCTGTCAAATTCTCATGTCTTCTCATTATGTCTGGCTACTTAGGAATGGACTATGGTGAGAAAGAGGTAATGAAGGGAACCCACTGCAGAAATGAACACAAAAGCTGAACTTTCATGCCTTATTTAACAAGACTGCATCAGCTGTATTGCCTACTTTAATACTCATTTTTTAACACACAAATTACAGATTCTAGAATAAGACCTGTGAAGTTGATGTACTTTCCTTTATCCAAATAACAGCATTTCACTCTTGGTGAGATTCCTAAGAAAAGTTATTTTAGGAACTGGGTCCTATACACACGTAGACACTTTAGCATCACATTAATTTAATTCTTCAAATGAACTTAAAGTCTAAATGGCTTGGTTGATAAGCACAAATGCCGGTAGTGTGAGTTTTAATGCTAACAGGCACCTTATAAAGTATAAGCTAAGGGCAATATAATTCAATTGAGTTTAGAGGATTAAAAAAACTCTCGGCCGGGCGTGGTGGCTCAAGCCTGTAATCCCAGCACTTTGGGAGGCCGAGGCGGGTGGATCACGAGGTCAGGAGATCGAGACCATCCTGGCTAACATGGTGAAACCCCGTCTCTACTAAAAAAAATACAAAAAACTAGCCGGGCGAGGTGGCGGGCGCCTGTAGTCCCAGCTACTCGGGAGGCTGAGGCAGGAGAATGGCGTGAACCCGGGAGGCGGAGCTTGCAGTGAGCTGAGATCCGGCCACTGCACTCCAGCCTGGGTGACAGAGCGAGACTCTGTCTCAAAAAAAAAAAAAAAAAAAAAAAAACCTCTCAAATTTTGCCTAAACTAGCCAAGTTCAAGGGTGTCAATCAAACATACTTTCCGGAAGGAATTAAAATAACAGGGGAGATTTTCCTGCATGAATGCTAAAGGAATTTAAAAAATACCTAGAATGACTGCTTACTTTACATTTATATCCAGTTTTATAATGAGAAAAATCAAGGGGAAAAAAAAACATTTCTTTGAGAGTAAGGAATTCAAGAAACTGAAATCCACAGACAGGAACAATCAAAAAGAAAGGCTTTCAAAAGATTAATTGATATTTTATCCCTTTGAATATCTAATCTGCAAGAATTTTCAATGTCATTTAGAAAACATTAAATTCCTTGCAGACTGTCCGGGAAAATTAGGACAAAACAAATGAGAAGGAGAGAGGGGAAGAGAGCAAACTTTTCTGCTAGATGAAAGGGTGCCTTGTTTGATCATGGCTGAAAATTCTGTTTAAGGAAAACCAGCTCTATGTACACAGGCTGACTGCATTTTTTCAGTAAGCTCTCAATGTAATAGTGTATCACTAACAGACTGAATATGGTGCTATTCCATTTCATTAATGAAAAAGAACTAAAATATTTTACTTGTTCTGATTACCATTAACCATGATGGTGAGGCACCTGATGTGTGTCCAGAGAATCTGTAAAAGGCATAACATAGGCTATTGAAGAATCTATTTTAAAAAATAAAAATAAAGCAAAGATGCAATGTCATTGGGACCAGTGTATGTTTGCAATGGTGTACATGTGAGGGATCTTGGCAATAAAAAGGGTAAAAAAGTACTTTTCACAAGGTGACACTGGGGAATCAATTATGATGATGTTAGTAAGATAAATGAATATGATGGCTATCTAGGGAAAATAATTAAGAAAATGAAACCTTTCTGATAAGTAACATTGCTGAAGGGGATCCATATTTCTAATAGACACATTGTAGATTTCCACCAATATTTTAAATTATTTCATATGAGAATAATTTTCCAATTATTCTATTGTCTCCAAATCCTTTCACATCCTCCCACCTCCATTTTCTTGTCAAGAATTTTTCCTATCCCCTTCAGAAAGCTCTCTGTACTTAGTTGTTCATTCACATTTCCAGACTTCTTGGGAATTCTGAGTCTATTTTCCTCTTGCTATTTTAATCTTTTGAGGAGAAAGTTAAGATCATGTGGAGTGTATGTCTAGCAAATCAGCATTTTAATGTATAGGTATCATTTACTCAATCAACAAATATTTATAACAAACACCTACTGTGGGCCAGATGTTGCTGGATTATGGAGAAATAAGGTAAATATGAGTAGTCCTTGCTCTAAGAGTTTATAGCCTTTACTGTAGAGGGGATAAACGATAATTAAACTGGAAATGGTGATTCCGTGTGCTAAATGTTACAATAAAGATATTCCCAGACATCTAAGGGGATAGAAAACTCTAAGACAAGACAAAAGGATAAGAGAGCCTTCCAAGAAGAAGAAAACATTTGAGACAATTGCTGTGAAACAAGCCAGCATTAGCAGGTTGAAGAGTAAAGGAAACACATTCTAGACAGAGGATTTGTTCATGTTTATTTATTCTCACTTACGCAAAGACCCTGCAGGCTAGGCCCATCCCAGAAACTGAAAGCAGTTCATTATGGCGGGAGAACAGAAGTGGGAACAGATGAATGTGAAAAAGGAGGCATCAGGATCATGAAGAGCCTTGTTGCACAGGCTAAGGATTGAGGATTATGTCCTGAAAACTGTGAAAGGATTTCAAACATGTCATGTTTGTTTCAGAAAGGTGGATCTGGGACTGTAGAGAAAATGAATTGAGTGGAAAGAAGGCTTGAATCAGCGAGACCAGTTAGATGGATATTGTGCTAGTCCTGCCAAGGGATGGCAGTTACCTACAGTAACTTCCTAGAAAAGATACTTTTAAATTTTAGAACTGTGAGAGAAAATTCAGGCATCTGATTAGCCTAGTATTACCTCCCCCGGCTTTTTTTCTCCACATTTATTAAGAATAAAAGCCAACATTGAAGTATATAATTGAGAATGAGTTCTTACTTAAAGATTTATTTGTATCAAAAATTTGAGCTTTAATACCACAAGGGATAAAATGAATGGCAGAGCCCTTGATCTCCAAACCTCTAGGAACTTATAATCTAAAGGTAGGTTGGAGAGAAGACAGTGAGGAATGTGCAAATATCTCACATAAGGTGGAATCCATCAGGTGCTAACAGAGAACTTTGAGAGTTTTCAAAATAAAGTGTGAAAATTGGGCAGAAACTCACAGAGGAGATAGATCATTAAAGATGGGTAAGATTCGATCCATGGAGATGGCAGGTGTGGCAGGGAAGAAATTCCAGGTGGACAGTGAGCATGAGCAAAGACAAGAAAGCAAGCACTCGTTGCTAAACACATCCTACAAATAACTGTGACTAGTGAAAGAAGAGTCATGAAGTGGACAGAAAGAAAACTAGTTGGGAAAGTAGCTTGAAGATTATACTGTGGCAGGCCTTGAACACAAGGCTGATGAGTTCTTCTTAATTCTTGTAACATTTGAGTTGTGGCTCTTGACAAAGAAAAATAATACACTGGTCATTTCTATTTCCAGAATTTATTTAATTATAGTCCACCTTGCTGCCCAAAACTATTTAAGGCAGCTCTCAAGGTTGTATAAAATATTGCAGTGTGAAGTAAGTGAGAAAAATGAGGTGAAGGGAAAGAGAGTAAGATGAAGTCAGCAAACAGGCTAATTAAATAAATGCTATTAAAATGTTATCAGAGTTAGTTAGCAATGATTTATACAAGTCGCTGTGTCCATTAGGTAAGAAAATAAGCTAGGTGCATTGAAGAATGATTCCTAATATGGAAGGAAGAGAGATGTCTCTCCTGTGAATCTGAAAGGAGCAGACACTATGCAGTCTAATGAACAACAGCCTTAATATAGCAAAGCAAGTTTCCAAGGGCTATTTATTATAGTGTCCTTCAAACATAAACAGATGGTACTGTGCCAAGGCATACTTCATGAAGAGCTGTTTCTCAGGGGTCCAGTGGAATGCAGTCATGCAGGTAAAACAGTTTTTTTTTTTTTTTAAGGCTTGATCTAAGGATCTAACTTAGAATGAAGGAAAATGGATATACTGCATAAGATCCAAATATTTCTCCAAAGACATCATTTCTCTTAGTCAAGGTTCTGAAAGGTATGAGTGGCAGTGACTTTGAAATTGTTATGCTTCTTGAAAAGTACTTGGAATGTAGCTTTCTTTGCTGCTCGGTACACACAGGTCCATAAGTTTAAACTGTCAGCTGAAATTGGCATTGGATGATAGTCTCGAATGGAAGAAGCGAAGAAGAAGGAGAACCCACTGACTCCTTTCAACACATATACCCCTTCACTTCGAGGTTAGCTGCAGGAAGGGCAATATTCCTGTTAGAAAAATTTTAGGTTCTCCTCTTACGCAGAGACCAATGAGCAACTATCATCATACTGTGGTTCTGCGGTATGACATAGTCGTTACACCTGCCTCCCTGTAGAACAATCTCCGTAAGCTAACTACAGCTTTGAGTAGTATAACATTTCTGGTATATACTGGTTACAAGTTCGAGGGCTGCTGTTAGAAAAGATGACTTTAGATTCAGTAATCTGATCTGTATCCTACTTTCTGGCAGTGATCAGATGGTAGGGATAGTTATCTACTAAGGTAACTCCTAATTGTTCTATTAACAAGTTCTTGCAGATACAATTTGTTAAATGTTAATCTCAAAATTTATTCAAGAATGTGTGTGAAGGATGAATAGGAAAGAGAAGTGCTAGGTGTTGACACCAAAACAGCACTGAAATAATAAAACTAGAATGTAATAAGAACCCAGCCTGGACCTGGGTAATAGAATGGAATGGGTATAGCAGATTCAAAACACATTGTAGAAATAGAATCTACATGAAAAAGGAAGATTGTATGTGGCATAGAGTGCACCAAAACACCTCTGAGGTTTTAAGCACCATTGTTTGAAAGAAAAATAACTCACCAATTCGTAAAAGATTTCCTATCCTATTCCAAGCTTAGTATAACATTAAATCATATGGTTCTAACCCCAAAGAGAAGAGCTATACTCTAAGCTACTATCAAAGACTCTTAACAATCTTAAACTTGTAGCTACACTTAAAAAATCTCGGCTTAGAGAAAGAATGCTTATAGATGTTTGCTTGAACCCTAGGGAAGTCTGCAGAAGAAATTGGAATGAGAAGAAAGATTATGAGACTGGAATTGTGAATAAGAAGTTTGAATTATAATTGGGCCAGGTAAGAGTGGATGGGGGATATCTAGGAAGTAGTTGGAAACGTTGGCATGAAAACCAAAATAGATGATCGCATTTAGCAATATAGATTTGGAGGTCATCTACATAACAGTTAAAAGTGAGGAAGCACATGATGTCATTGAGAAAAAAAAAAAAATAAAGGAAAGCAAAGTATTGTAAGACCAGCACCATGAGAATCTTGAGGCAGAAAGGATCTACACATTTCATTAAGCATAGGAAAAATCATCATCGAATACATATATATTGAAGAAGGTGCATCTGGGATAGAGAGCAATCAGTGCTATAAGACCATAAAAACAGATCGAGACAGATGAAATCAAGAACCCAGAAGGAGGAGTTAACATTGACAAAAAGAGGACTGTGGCTTGACAAAAGAGGAAGATAGAAGGGAAAAATGAAGACACAAACATTTGAAGATCAGATAAAATGTGGTACTGATCTTCTCATAAAGAAAGAGTCACTTTTTATCATAAATGGCAAGACTCGTGTTTGGAACTTAAGAAGGTGAAAAAGGTCAAAACAGCTAAAGGAGCATAAATATGAGTGTGGGTCCAGCTGAGCCTATAAATAACAAATTTGCAGAGCGCAAAGAAACTCCCTGCGGAATGATTGTGACAATTAAATGTTACAAATCAATCCACGTAGAGCACTAAGTACAGTGCCTAGAACATAGTATGTATGTGATGCATACTATGTGATGAATAAAATATGTGATGAATAAAACACCATTTTGCCTTCTCTCATGTTTGCATTTATATTTCATCAAGGACATTTAATATTCTGCTATATTTTTGTTAGGCAATATTATAATTGCCCTTAAGATAAGGAAACAATTTATGGAAATCTTTCAAATAACCTTTAATTAGCTGGTAGCTATTTGCAAGGTCATAGCATTCCTAACTAAACAATTTTCGAAGATTATGAACAATTATCAGACGAGGCCACTCAGGACTGTGGTGGATAAAAGAGAGACAGGTACATTCTGCAGACCAAAACAATCAAATGTCCTTTTTTTGTCTAACAATAATGATGGCTGCATCTTTGCCAATGACAACTCCAGCCCGTCTTTCTTCCTCCCAACTACTAAATAACACTTAAGACACACAATCATTCAATTGCCCCTCATTTCCAGATATCACTTAATGCAGAATCAATCCTTCACGCCCTTCCCTAAGTCATATTACACGAGCTCCAATTCTGTAATAAGCCCTTCCAGACTTCCTTTTCTGAGATGCTCCATGGTTCAGCTGGTATAGATTCTCTCTTGTTTCAGCAAGCTAATGAACTTAACTATGTTTGACTATAGTTGATCTTTGATTTTCTTTGGCTAGTAGGCTTTAACCCTCCAGAACAAGTATCTCAAAAATCTCAATAATTTTTACCAAATCTTCATATTTTATTTGCTAAAGTAATTGCTCAATTATGAATGAAATTCATATTTCCTGGATCTGGAGTCCTGTGCATTCCCATATCAGAGTCTCTTGGGCAGACTGCTAGACTCAGAGCAGGCACATAAAGTTGCCGGATAAAACATAATATACTGATATATTCCACATGATCAAAATAAATAAAACTTAGTGGTAGAAAAGAAGGAAGAATAAACAATATCTTGGGTGGCAAAAACACTTAGAAGTTATATCAGCTTGACTGCGTAAGTATAAGTATTTTGTGATTACAGATCAGGGAAACAAATTACCTTCAATGGCAGATTTCATTTTAAGCAGAAAAGTAAAAAAAAAAAAAAAAAAAAAAAAGTGTATATAGTAGTAGTCTAATTTGCAGAAGTTAGACATAATATATATAATTAAAGGTGTATTATATATGGTCCCCTTTCAAATATGTCATATCAATTCTGTGAACCACAAGGGCATTGATATCTCACATAATATAAACTGGGAAGATTTTAGGTTGTTACAATTGCTGCATGCAAGAAACACAATATATCATTTGAAGTGTGATTCCAATATGAAAAATGGCATTAACAATCGGTTATAAAAATGTTGATCTTCTGGTAGGTGGAAAGTGGATTTACATAAAATTTAATGACTTTAGATTATAGAATCACTAAAAAATTCTGCCAATTCTATATAGAGATATAATGTCTCTCTTAAGCTTGCCCTAAATACCATAATGTTGAGATGTGATGGGCGGAGGTGGGGAAAATGTTAGCGGTTACCACTGCTACCGCTATCATCCATATAACCACCACACTCATCATCATCATCTTTATTTTCATCTTCATACAGTCATGTTTTTCTGGTACATAAATGTCTCCTTAAAACTGCTGCCATTTCAAAGACTGTTATTAACGTTTTAATAAATTATAATTGTAGCAAAGCAACATTTCGAAAAGTTTAGGAAATAGGAATTGAAAACATATATGATAATTTTATGCATTTCTTTCTAGATTTTTTCATGTGTATGTTTTAGGCCTCAAAATCATAACGATTGTTCACTTTTGTCATCTTTTCACTGTGCATTATGAACATTATTTATCATGTTGTAATTAAATGTTTATATTTATCATACTAATTCACCTACTAATATCATACTAGTTGGCCAATAAGAAAGATAACATAATTAACTATTTCTTTTATTTTTAGATATTGAGTTTGGAAACTATTTCAAAAGACTCCTTTCTTTGGATCAGTTAATCTAACATAGCAAATATAAGATCAGTGATTCTTCAAAAAGTCCTAACACACTTTCCTGAATGCAAAGAAAGGAAACAGAAAGGAAGCTTCAATTATTTAATATCGATCATGAGTCACTCCCTTACTAGGTATTTTGGACATATCTTTTCAATTAACCCTTATATTGTTGTGTATACATAAAGAGGTAATGAATAGATTATCTACTCTCTACTTTTAAGGAGGGAAAAAGTAAGCTTCAGAAAATTTAGGTAACTCTAATTGTTAAATAATTATTAAATAATATGACCCAGAAGTCACATACACCCTGTGAATTCTAAAAATCATATTGATTTTTTTCTACCATACCTTTTCCTGTTCAAAATTGCATGTGTGAGAATGAAAACAAACAGTGTCTGGTGGTAAATTTTTAGATAAGATCAACACATAATCAAAATCATCTTTCATTTTGTCTTTCCCCTAACATGTTTAGCACACAAACTTCCCTTAGCACAATAGTATTTATTTATTTATTTTTTGCTAAAGGAATTAGAAGCTTTGTACTTCAATGTTGAATTTGTGAAAGATTTACAAAATTAAGCCCTGCATTAAGAAGCACAATTAAAAATACCAGCAAATCAACAATTAAAAGCAATAGAGAGAACATGCTACCAGGAACATCTGCAATATACTCCATCTAATTCCAACTATCCTGAAAACCAAGGCTAAGGGGAAATAGATTAAGCTTGGTATTTTACATTGTTAGCTAAAAATAAATATATTTATTCATCTGGCGAGAGAGATGTGCTGAGACACTGAACTCAAGGATCTATTAATCATTTGCTTCTTTATGTAAAAGACATTGCGTAAAATAACAGACAGTCATGTTTGCTGTGGCATCTCAAAAGGCTGGTAACATTGTTTAATGTTCGTGTAATATATCACTTCTCTAAGAAAGGAGACGTTAAAACGTTAAATTTTAACTGAGAGAAAACATTTCAATAGGGATGTCCAATTACATGGTTCAGGCATTTTGCATTCTGATAAACTAATTTAACATAGAGTCTAGAGAACTGTTAACATGTTTGTTAGGCAGGATCTCTCCAGAATCAGATGTCTCTGGCATGCCTCCGGCAAGGGCTGAATCATGCATAGGCAATTCATGACTATATTCTCTGACAGGCTCCTCAAGTGCCCACTGTGTGCTGTTGATTTAAAAGGGGAACCATGTGATTTCAGTAACAGATGTGTGGATTGCTGCACATGCAATTAGCTTACTTTAAAGTCCATTGTTGTCTTAAAAGAGCTCTGCTGCGTATTATGTAGGCTCTGCCCTTTTGTAGATGACTGAGGCACTAAGTGATGCTGTGTGCTGCTGCTGTGGGATGCTTTAAGTCAGTTGCTGCCACTCACTGAAAGATTCTACCGCAGAAAGCATTTTGAGAAGCTGCCCTTTGATTTGATGTGTGTGCTGCATCACCAAGCATTGTCTTTCTCTGACCTTGCCACAGAGGGTAGTCCTATCTCCGGCCATCCCAGGCTTGCCCTGTGTAGTGTTTGGCTTTTAGACAAGACCAGGAAAGCTTTGCCTTATGATCGGATTGCAAAGCAGCACACAGTACTCAGGGAAGCAGTTACCTAGGGGGAAATAGAATAGCTAAAATACTGGTAGATCAAGAGTAATTTCAGTGTACACTAATCAACAACTACAACAATAGCAGAGAAACCAACTCAGGTGGTGTGACAAAGATGTCAAATATATTTTACTACAAATCTCTTGAAATGATATATTTCTCACCTTTTCTCTAAATTTCTAAAAGTATAGGATTCTAAAGGCTGCCAAGAGGATATTAAACAGAATATATGTTTGATTTTCCTGGTTTTGGTGATCCCCTGTTGCTGCTGTAAGTCCTACAATACCAATATATAATGAAAAATTTTAAAAATAAAATATAAAAATGAAAATATTCTTAAAGGGTTTTAGTATGTCACTACTATAATTATTCTGTACACACTTATGAAATAAAAAAGCTCAAAAATGCTAATTGTAAGGGAAGGGCACTTCATACATATTATAAAGAATTATCAGTGATAGTATTTAGTTTCGAATACTTATAAAAATAAATTGACTAGAGAGAGCAGGGGTAGGTAAACTATAGGCCACAGACCAAATCCAGCTTGCTGCCTATTTTTGCATATAAAGCTTTAATGAAATATAGCCATGCTCACTTATTTGCACATGGCTTGTGTCTGCTTTCATGCTAAAGTGGCAGAGTTGAATAGTATGACACAGACTATATGGCTTACAAAGCATAAAATATTTACTATCTGGACCTTTAGAGGAAATGCTTGCTGGATTAGAAGATAAGGCATAGAATTTTACACTCACCTATCCCATCCTTTGAAAAACAAACAACAAAAACAAAAAACAACCTGGGCTAAATAACAGTGATGTTTAAATATTAGTCCAATCTAGTTTCCTACTTGAACACATAAATAACAATTATGGTCCCACAGGAAAAGTCTTAAAGATTCAATTTTTATAATTTAGCAAACAAAATAAATGCACCAGCAGGAACACAATAACTCAGCATGCACATGCCTATTTGTCAAATACTTGCACAAATACCATGTAAAAAGTCCTGCTCTGCAGACCACTCTTACGATGTCTGTCATGTACTATGTTATGTGACGGTTCTGTATATCCTTTTACTATGTCAGAATCTTTGTTCTTTGGGGGCAAGAAATGGACCTACCCTTAGTTTTTTGTAGCACTGTAGGTGCTCTGTAAATATTAGTTGAATAAATGAAGAATAAGTGGAGCAAAGTCTCTAAGAACTTATTACAAAGAAAAAAATCAATTCATTTAAAGAAAGGTAGTTTTGTAGTCAATATAAATGCATAGTATTTGAGCAAAAAAAAAAAAATGAAACTGAATTTCATGTGTGGCTTGTGAGAAACATAACAATGTGTCTGGTCCTTTATAATAAATACAATTTAATGGGCTAATTGTTGCTAACTGGAGGTACTAATGGACTTAATTTTTAATTAAAAGATGGAAATTATTTGTAATTAGCTCATAGAATCTATGAAAAACAACGTTGCTTAGAGTTTGAAAGATGGTCTTGTTCTTGTTCTTTGAAGCAGCTAAAATACTCTGCCTTTCCCTCCTCTGGATAATAGAGGATAGTTTAACACAATAATTCTCACCTAAGATGCAGCATAAAAAATAGGCTTCAATTAAATCTTTGCTTGGACATCACAAATTCCAAATTAATGAGGATTTCCAATGCAAACTTAGATTGCTGAAACAAAAACAATGTGAGAAACTGCACGCTGTTTATAACAGTGAATTTTGTCTTAATTGCATCAAGTACTCCAACGAAGAACTTTATTCGTAGAGCACAACTCCATGGTTAGAAATCAGATATTTAAAAACTTCTTATTTGACCAGTATATTGTGATTTATGCAAACTTTTTCTGTGAAATCTCATCATGAAGTTGTACTGATAACACTTACGATTTCAGCCTATTTCAGCTGGTGCATAAAAGGTTAGAGCAAAGAATGAAAATGCTCCACAAGTTCTACACGTTCTTTTCAGTGTATTTTTCAGGCCCCGTTTTTCTCTTCTTTTTTAAAAACAATTTTTTTTCTTCAAACCTAGGTTCAAATTCTGAACTCAAAGCTCTTTAGAAAAAGAAGATAGATTTTGATTCTCCTTTAGTTCTCTGGTGATAGTAGTCTTTTGCTTGATTTCATGCTGATGTCATTCAAGGAAATTAAGCTCAAGACAACTGAAATAAAAATCTGACTACAAATTATCTTCAGTTTTCATAAGTGTTTCATAAAACCCAATCATGTATAGAAAATGGTATTTTACTATGCCTTCATGTATTTTTTCACTAACATTTGCTTAAGAGAGAAGGAGTTTTAAAGGAGTTATAGTTGTTACAGAAAAGAAATACTAAAAAGAGAATAGATTCCTGATTTGGTGTGAAAATGTAGAGGGCAGTTTCAGCCTTCTGTCTTCCCTCCTTGAAATGAGCTAGGTAAGGCCTCGCAGAGATGTAGGCAAGAAGAGGTGACTCCAGGGAAATAAATCAGAGATGCTTCTGTTTCCCAAGCTTCCTTCTTTCTTTTGAACATCACCACTTTTGCTTTAACTCTTTCTTCCCAGATTATTATTACTTTTAAGGCATATTCATTGTTGAAGCTTAAATATTTACCTCAGACTCTTCCTAAGTAAAATATTCTTGAGCCTTGTATAATGTATTAATGGCAAAGAACAAACAAAACAAAATTAAAATATGTGAAAATATCCTCACTTCATTAGTCACTTTTTATGTTCACATTAATTAACTCCCTTAACTTCTGTCACTTTCACCTCAAATTCACCATGGTCACCTGCTCCCATGATTCAAACTTTGTCAAGAAATAGTTCATTATCCAAAATCTTAAATCCAACTATTTTACTAACTACATTGTACATCTCATTAAAACTGCTTATCTCTATATTTTGTTTTCTATCTCTCATCCACCACTGCCTTCTTTTTTCTTCCTTCTTTATTCTTCCTTAAATCCAGTTTGCCACTCAACTACTTTCTTGCCAATGTCATAATTGCACACTCTCCTTTTCCTCACTTCACGTAGTAAATACTAACCCTGCATTAATTCACCTGTCTGCCTTCTTGGCTACAGATTATGACCGCAGAAAATCAAACATCCTCACAGATTAATCACACAAATACATAGTCCATAGCTTCAAATGAACCCCCACTACTACCCCTCAAAATTCTATGGATTGTTAGTTGGCCTTCTCATGTCATAGTTTTCCAAATCTCTGTTCTTCTTAAATCCTTACTATGTGCCATCTCTCACTCACTCTCAGAAGATGACATCACTTAATACTACACAGAAAAACAAAAAGTATTTGTCTTCCTGAGGATTTCAAATATTCTTTCTAGATTCTTGATTCTCTGTACTTTATGCATTCAACATCACAAATAACAACACAAATAAATGTTGTTACTAATGTTATAATGGTCTAATATTATACCATAGTAAGTGGTATAATAATATATATTATATATTATTATTATATATATATATATATATATATATATATATTTTTTTT
>NC_045435.1:137941191-137966139 GCF_002776525.5 Piliocolobus tephrosceles
GACGAAGTCTCGCTCTGTCGCCCAGGCTGGAGTGCAGTGGCACCATCTCGGCTCACTGCAAGCTCCGCCTCCCGGGTTTACGCCATTCTCCTGCCTCAGCCTCCTGAGTAGCTGGGACTACAGGCGCCCGCCACCTCGCCCGGCTAATTTTTTGTATTTTTAATAGAGATGGGGTTTCACCGTGTTAGCCGGGATGGTCTCTATCTCCTGACATCGTGATCCGCCCGTCTCGGCCTCCCAAAGTGCTGGGATTACAGGCATAAGCCACTGCGCCCGGCCAAAAATATATATTATATTATAATCAGGGGTCTATTTTCTGTTCATCTTTTTATCCCCAGTACTTTTGTGTAGTGTCTAGCACTCAGAAGTTGTTCATAAATGTTGAAATATTGATTGAATGAAGTTGTGTATCTGTAAATTATCAAGCAGACATCTCAGCTTCAATAAATTAAAGCAATTTAGTTGGATTCTACACTGGTAAATAATTATTTGTTTTGTCCAATATTGACATATTGGAAGATTTGGGAAGGAGATATTACAATGCTATTTCCTGTTTCACTTTTCTGATGTGGCCAAGGGGTGAGAAAAGCATATTCAATTTCTGAAAAGTCATTGAAGTTGTCCTACGAGCCAATTAACAAGCATTTGGGAAAGGCAAGTCTATTTCTATTTAGATGTAGACCAAAGAAGTCTGTGAAACTTATTTCAAACTACCAATTAAATCTTACAAGGGGGAAATAACTGTGAAATCTCCCAAATTTCATATTAACTCTATATTGGGTCCCTTCCTTTTTACTCCACTGCTGGGAACCTAGGATGATTTTTTATTATAAATACAATATATCATATCTAATCTTTTTAACTGTTCCATGTGATTTTTATGTCTTCCTGCTCCAGACCACACAAAATTTTCAGATTAAGTTTCTTAAAGCATTGCTTTTATCAAGTCACTCATCTGCTCTAGAACTTTCAGTGGCCTTGTGTATGCAATCAGGTGAGAACTCCTGAGCCTAGACTTTCAGCCAGATCTTCTACCTTAATCGACTTACGTAGAGCCTGACCTATGACTGATATCTGATAAGTACTTTTAATGATTTGCTTGCTTTCTCCATTATGTTCTTGAAAGTAAAATCAGGAAACCTAGTTGAAGGTAAGTTCCAGTTTGTGTCTTTTATTTTTATGAATATTGGTAAATTATCAAGAGTAGATGTATCCTGTTAAACAAAAGTACCATGTATGAAATATAGTCTCTTCCCAGGGGCCCTAAATCCTAAATGAAATTGGCATGTTAAGACATGACAGGAAATACACTTTGGGAAAAACTAAGTGATATTTTCATTAGTGGCAATCTACTGTAGAGACCTTGAAGAGGACCAAAATGACTTCACAGCCAAAAGTTAACTTATTTTTCCTCAATGGGACATTATTAATTGAAGTTTAAAGATGAATATTCAGCCAGGAACATAACTAAATAAGGGTATACAAATTAAAAAAGAATTACCCTTCAGATGCTGGGTGAAGCAAACAGGTGGCTAAAAGCAAGATTTCCCCTGCTTGAAAACCACCATCAAGTTGCCAGATTCAACTGCTCCATGGGGTCTTTCAGTCTATTTCTGACCTTTGATTCTTCTTCTGTCTTCCCAATGCATTTTTGCCTTTGTATTTTATGACCTTGCTGTCTGACATGTCAAAGAATCAAAGAATTCATGCTCTTCAGATTGCCAGTATTTAATTAAAAAATTAACTGAAATAAAAAATTGTGCCCATTTTTCTCTTTGCAAGAAGTCAAAATTCAAAATTAAAATGAAAGCACAAGAAGATCTGTGCAGTTCAAAATAAAAATCCACCTCTTTACATAGACATATCCTATTACATACTGCACTACTAAATTTCATGAAACAACTTAAATATTGCTAATTAAAACCCTCAAGACACCAACATATTTTCAAATCAACCTCTGCCACTTTGTTGTATAAATGGAATAATGGCAGCTTTTCTTTCAATATCCAAAAGAATCATTTTGGGAACAAATCTGAAGTTTTGATTCATTCAACAAACAATTATATTGAGCATGTACTATGTGTCAGACCCTATGCAGGGTGCTGAGCAAGCAAATGGGATGATTTTCCAATTTAGAAGAATTCTGGTCTCTAAAGCAGTGCTTCTCAAGCTATTTTTTTTTTTTTTTATTAACCTGTGCCCTCTTTTGCTATACATAAAATTATTTTCCCACTTTTCAGGAATTTGATGACCATGTCTAACACTGAGAATCACTGATACACAGAACACAGACTCTATCTTCTGTGTATCCTTGACAGATAAAATGGCTTTGAGTTTTTACTTTCTATTTAAAATGCAACACATTTATTTTCGAGACTTATAACAGAATTACAATATTAAGTTTATGTTTCTGAACTACATATGCCCCCTTCCAAACTGGAATTCAAATTTCCTGCACCCACCTCTGTTGAGAATCACTGCTTTAAAGAATTTGGGAAAAAACCAGGCAACCTCCATCTCTCCCCTCCAATCCAGTCTTAAAAGAATTAGAATTTTCCTACCTGACACAACAGCTGGTGGAGTATCATAATCCTGTCTTGGGATTGAATCTTTGAATGAAAAGAGCATGAGAAAGAATGCAATGAAGTACAAAAGAAAATAAAATAGAATCAGCCCTAACACGTGGAAGAGTCCGCTGTGTGTCATATGGTTGCCTGACCCCCCTACCTCAGAGTAGTAAAGGCATTATGATTCCTCATTTGCATTTGATACCATGGTCCTTGTTACCACAATACTGTACATGCGATTAGGTCCCGTTAGACTTGCTGGGACAGTACAGTTTGTACTGAAACATTGTCATCTTCCACAGCCTGTTTGGTACCTCCCTTAGGGAATCAATATAAACATGTTACCCTCTCTGGCTGACAAAAGAGTTCTACCAGGCAGCCCATCTAGAGGGGGCCCAGAGCATGATATGAAACAAGGTCCTAGAGAACAAAAGAAAGAACTAAAATTTAAAAGAGAAAAATAAAAAATGTGTACATTCTCATATTCTATGGAGGGTAACACATTTTGAAGGCAAATTTCATTATTTATCACTCAGCTCCAGCTCTGATCCCGGTGGTTGTCAGTGAGGCAGAGCGGAGGGTGCGTTCGCCTCAGGGCCAAAAAGCTTTATGTGTTGTAACTGTGGGAGCAGAGATACACAGAACAGAATCTATTGAACATGATGGTTATCTTTATCCCAAGTCTCCTAGCACTGAAGGTGTCAAATTCTAGATAAAGCTTCATTAAACTACATGGCAATCATTTCAAAATTAGGGGTTACATGGGACAAAATATATTTGCTTTTTTAAAGATGAAAAAAGAGCTTTTGACTCACTGGAATTTCTTTAGCCAGGGATCTTAAAAAGGAGACTGGCATATGGCGTAGGCCTAGGGTCCCCTTCTAAAAATGGAAAATTCTAATTTTGCCCCCACTCCCCTTGGAGGGGTAAACTCTAAAAGAAACTTGATATTGTTTAGATTCAAATCAACTGCCAACACATGGTTAAAGAGATGCTCTTGTGTGACTCTTATTCCATTTATATGACCTTTATTAAAAGCAAAAATCCCAAATTTTCTTTTTCAACCCATGTGACAACTTTTGGATTATCACGTATTTCTCACTTTCATCTCCTTGCCACAAAAGGTTAATCACTCTCTCCTGAGTAAATGGCATGTGAGAAGACAGATTAGAACTTGAACATTGCAAGGCACTTTGAGCAACAAAAGCAAACATGATCAAAAGATTCAAATGCAAATAAACCAGACACATGAGTTATTTTGTTTCTTGCAACAGGTACCTGAACTACTGAGCTGATTATAATCCCCAAATCTAGAATAATTAGAATCATTTTTAAAGCTTTTCCAAATTTTTGAATAGTAGTAATTCCTAGTACCTTTTGAAAAATTGCAATCACACATTACCACTCCAAACCAAAAATAAAAATAAAAAAAATTTTTAAAAGTTAATTATTCGACCATGCTACTAGTCATTTTCCAAGAATATATTTATAACATTTTAAAATAAATAATAAAAGCCAATAATGTTTATTGCTGAATAGCTGGATAACGTAGAAAAGCAAAATGATTAAAATAGACGTTACTCCTAATCCCATCACTTGGAAATAGCCACACTTGTTTTATATTTCTCTATAGCCTGATAATACTTCTTTATAGTTGATATTGAACTCTGCACATGCAAATTTACCTCTCTCTCTCTCTCTCTTTCTTTTGACAGGGTTTCACTCTGTCATTCAGGCCGAAAGGCAGTGGCACAACCATAGCTTACTATAACCTCAAACTCCTGGGCTTTATTTATCTTCCTGCTTCCACCTTCTCAGTATTTGCACTATAGGGCACACAATCATGTAATGCCTAGCTAATTTTCAATGTTTTTTTATTGTGATGGGGTCTTGCTACGTTATCTAGGATGGTCTCCAACTCCTGACCTCAAGCAATCCTCCTGCCTCAGCTTCCCAAAGTGCTGTGATAATAGGCATGAACCACCACAGCCTGCCTTACTTCCAATTTTTTAAAATTTAACATTATAAATAAACTTTTTCCTAATTATTTAACACTCTTATGATTTCATGCTGCATTACGTTCTGGTTTATGGATGGATTATGATATATTTAATTATTCTTTTTTGTTAGACATTATAAAAAACATTGTGTCAAATATTTTTGAGGTATAATTACTTTTCTGAAATTTTAGAATATTTCCATAGACGAGCTTCTCAAAACTATAACTTCTTGGTTAGTCAGTATAAATGTTTTGAAGTATCTCAATTGACTACCTTGCTATTCAACTGGTACTTATACAAATTGAGATTCCTAGCATCAAGCAATCAGTGCTAGAGAATGCTTATTTTCCTATAACTTCATTAGCAACTTGTACTGCATTTTGATAGCTTTACTTGATGGGATATATGTGCATGTATATTTGATTAATTACTGTTTCTGTTTCTTTGATTATAATTTTTGTACATGTTCCTTGGCATTCTATTTACTCTTTTATCAACTATCTGTTCATGTTCTTTGGCATTTTAACTATTGAGGCTTTTTTACTATGGTGGTAATTTATTTGAATTCAGAATTCATTTTTTTAAACAACAAAAGTGTAATATTTACAAATACACACTCATACTACTAGACTTACATTTAACGCCAGTTCATTTACTGTTCCTAAGACTCCCTTCAAAGGTCTTTCACTTTACAGTAAAACTAAACCAATTTTTTAAAACTATTACTTTTTTAGATATATTTTCTGTTTCGTATTTGAGTGTTTTAAATTAATTTTTTTTCCTGAAGAACTATTTTAGGAGATGTACTCATTACCATTTATGATACGGTTTCCTGAATCAGAGTCTATTTAACATCCTGTTAGCTTTTAAAAAGTCTGTCTTAATATTTATATTCATACCTAATAACAGAAAAAAGAAAAATATCTTAACAAACTGAATAATTGAGGATTTTCACCTGATACCAACAAAATGTCAGAGCAGTAAAGGAGTGGTGTGACTGAAAAATGCTAGAGAACTGTGGGGACAGATGGAGTACAATTACAAGGTTATTTTTGTGAGTGACTATGGTTACACTGTGGAAATCAATGATATCACAAATCATCAGTGGCTTGGAGAACACAAACCAAACTGCAGATACAAAACCTGCAGAACTAAAACTTTTTATTTCTTCCAACAGATTCTGGTGACATTGTAAGCCGCTGGTGATCAGCAACTGAACAAATGAAAAGGAGATAAGACACTTGTAAAACAAGATTGTCATGCAATTTGGAGGTTCTCATAACACAGTAAAATCTCCAGTGATTTCTGCTAAAGCTTACAATAAAGTGATAAGAAGTTATGGATAATGGGGCTTTGGTTCCATCAAGGGAATACTGTGACAAAAAAATAAACAAAAGTAGAAAAGCTACGAAAATCCTTCAGGGTCAGCAGAGCTCTGAAATAAAACAGTTACACTTCTTGCATAAAATGCATTTTTTTTTTTTTTTGAGGCCTGCAGATTCTGTCTAGCTTAAAATAGAGAATTGAACAATAAACATCTGAGGTGGCAAATTGTAGAGAAAGGTTAATTAAGCTACATGGCATTCATTTCAAAATTTGAGGTCATGGGAGACAATTATATCGTCTTTTATGAACAGGAAAAAGAGGTTTTGGCCCAATACAATTCCTTTAGCCAGGGACTTTAAAAGGAAGAGTGGGACTAAGCCTGTGTTCAAGATCTCCCTTCTAAAAATGGAAAATTCTAATACAGCTACAACTTCCGTCAACCCTGATCACTTCCTACTCTAGATTATTCACTGGGTCACCCTCTGCTCTCCCCTTGGAACCTATCTGTTTCTAGAGTTTAGAATCCTATCTTAATCTTGATTTGTCACTGTTCACACCTTGTTTTGCAGAATTTCTGTGAGCTCAGATGTCTGAAATCCTCTGAAATGTTTCAGTTAGGAGAGAGACACAGTCAGATAGTTTTAGATTGACTACCTGTGACAACAGGGTAGAGAATGGATTGGAGCAAACTGAAATTTAAAGCTTGAAGAACAGTTAGGAAACTATTACAATTAATCAAATGAGTCCCAGGGCAGAGACTCCAGAAGTGTGGAAGACAGAATGTATTTGACCAATGTCTATGAGAAAAAACCAGTGGGACTTGAAAAGTAATTGGGTATGGTGGTGAGGGAGAAGGAAAAGGTCTTGCTCGGGTCTTAGATGTATGATTTGGCTACAGGAAAAATGGTCATGTCATTAGCTTGCAGGGAAATGGAGCAGAAACATACAAGAGGAAGATGTTTCAGTTGGAAGGAAGCTCTGGAAAGCTCATGAGATTAGTTTGGGTCATGCTGACTTTGAGTTGTCTGAGGGAGATTTCCATGGAGATACTTAGCAAGTATTTGGATAAATGAGTCTAAAATTCTTAGATGAGGTTAGCACTGGGGACTGAGATTTAGGAGTCAACTTGGAAGCCAGGGTTTACAACCATGAGAGTGAATGAGATTGCTTACGAAAATCATGTGGCGTAAGTATGTTAAAAATGAAGCTCTGGCTTACCAATCTGTGCAGGAAGAGAAGAAGGAATGGCCAGAGAGGTTTGAGGAGAACCAGAAAAACCTTGGGCAGGAGTCACAAACTGGGAGTTCTTGGGACAAACTGGGCCCAATATTTAAATATAGATAAATTTCAAATCAAAATTCAAGAATTCAGCTTATCTTTAAAAGTTGGAAACTGAGATCACCCTGGGTCTGTATGTCCATGTGGCAATAGCCATCACAACAGCTGTACTACTAATAGAGTAGTGGCTGCCCTCTTCAGACAAGACATCCTTATTTCAGGCTGCCAAAGGCACCACCTCTCACTTCTATTTGCCCAAAACTCAGGCAGAGATAGTATTATTATTGTATGGAGAATATATCTTATCTAAAATATAATCTCCAATGTCATATATGTTTATATGGTATGAGTATGTTTATGATATAGGCAAATATTTAAAAATTGATTATGTATTTCCAAGGGGTTTTGGCTTGAACTTGATCCACTTCATTCATTAATATGACTTGGCTGGACTCTACAGGCTTTTGAATTTGCTACGTTAAAAGAATATGTTAGCAGCCAAAGAAATGGAGACGTTAAAGAAATTATTTATAACAAGTGAAATAGTGCAGGTGAGTTATACCATGGATTTTACAGTGTGCTACATCACTTCTGGCTACCTAAACTAGACTCCCACCAGTTAGAAGCCACTGGAGGTGAAGGGTATGAGCAGCTCATTTGAGAAGCACATACTGGGTATCACACTGTATAAGGAATGCTGCATATTGTCATTTCATTAACACTCACAACATCTCTGGGATGCAAGCATTATTTTTCCCATTTTGTAAAATGAGAAAGCAAAAGTTCTGAGAGGTTAAGTAACTCACCTAAACATGCAGAGCTAATAAGGGAGCAAAGCCAGGTTTTGAACTCAAGTTTAAAAACAAAGCTGACTGATCTTTCCATTATGCCAGTGTTCCTCCCCATCAATGAAAATGTTGGAAAGATGCAATAAGGTAGAAAAATCTGATTTTACAAAATCATCCTCAACTGGATAATAGTCACTCCAAATGCCAATCAAACTTCAGATAAAAAGAATCTATGAAGTCATATCAAAGAGTTAGAGTGACAGTCTAAGAAAACAAAGTAACAGTATTCTGGACACCAACGACACTTAATTATATTTTGTTAAATGAATCAACAAAGTAATTCTGTTTTCTCTCTACCTCTTCAAAACCTTACTAAATTTTACACTTTTCCATAACATCAAGTAACACAAATATTATAATGTATCTAAACATTATTTAGTGTGAATGTAAAGGAGGAAAACAAAAAAAGCTAGTGGAAATTTGATGTTAACAATAAACCACATACTTAAAACTTTTACTCTCTAAGAAAGAGAATGTTATATATTATTATTGAATTATTTGGCTATTACCAGCTGCCTAAAAGTCATGGTCCCTTACAAATGTGTTCTTGTTGAAATACTCAAATACAAAATCATAATATATGTTATCGATTCAATAACTATTATAATTCTGAGTCTGTTCTGTGTCTTCTAACTTGTTTTTTAATTCCCTAAAGGATTCAGTCATACAATTAGTTAACTAGCTCTTATATTTCTACTAGTTTGCAAACTTAAATTTTAGCAAGCCAATTGGCTTTACTTTTGAACCAAATGAGTAAAAATTATAAAGAGTTTCTATGTTTTGCATTATAATTCTCTCTTTAGTCAGATTCCAGATTGTTATTCAATACAGTAAAATTGCATTACATCACTCATTCAGAATTTATGATCACTGAAGGACACAAAGGCTGATATGGAAGGAAATCTATAATGTATTAATAAAAATAAGAAACTGCAGGCCTTCTGATACTATTCCTAGGGCCTGCTTATTAGTAACACACAAAATAATTACAAATAATCCTTTGATAAAAGCAATATAATATTTCTTCAAACTGTATCTCCATGATGAAAATTAGCTGTACCACAGCATATAGTTAAATATATCTTAGACATGACTTCTAAAAGTGTAGGTCAGAAACCTAAGAGATCATTTGATCCAGCCCAAGCATTCAGACAGGTAAGGTACTATCAACTGCTTTTTACAGGTTCTGCAACTTTGTTTATGTTACTAAAACTAAAATTTCTTTATTGAAATAATGTGGCTCTTTCCATTAAATTGTACTGACTTTCTTCCTATTTAGGACAGATTTGTGAGGCCTCAGTGGACATGACAGAAACTTCTTATATTCTTAAAAGTCCATGAGTCAACAAGACTTATTTGTCAAGCAAGCCATTGATTGCTATGGAGTAAAATTCCTGATACACAGCTAGTGTGCATATTGTACATAGATATTTGGAGAAGAAGTCAGCCTAACTGAAGAATCACAGAGATGGTAACTATAAGACATATAGGTTTAAAAATATAGAATTGGATATTCAAAGGGCGCCATATATGATCAAGTTCAATACTTCAACTAGATAGAGAAAAAAGTTCAGACTAGAAATATTATTTTCCCCAAAATTGACAGATACAACAGGGCTTACTCAAGTTTTATATCTAGGATTTCTGACTCCTAGTCCAGTGCTCTTTCTACAATATTTAAGCTACCTCAGTCAAAAAAAAAAATGTATTTTTATTTCTATGTTTTATTAAATGACAAGATTATCTGCACTAACATTTGCCAAAATAAAACTGTTACTGAAGGTGTCACATGAGTGGTTAGGTTTCATGGTTTCATTGTTCTCTGTAATGGCAACTAGTGAAGTTTCAGTATTCTAGATTGTATTAGGCTTTTGCCTCCTTGAACATTTGGGGAATTATCTTTAAAAAAAAAAATCAAACATGAAGTTTTTCCCATGATTTAAAATGCCTCATTGATATAAGATCCAGGCTTCAACAGGCATTTTTCAGCACTCTTTTGTTCTGAGGAGAAAGAAGGCTAGTCAAAAATATCATAACCTATAAGAAAAAAAATCAAGCACATTAGGTTCCCTTCCTTCTTTTCAACATTATCTATATCAACATATCAAAAAGAAGGATTAAAGTAACTCAATTATAGCTCAATTACTCAATTACTCTTTATTGATTGAATAGTATCAGTCATAGGTATGGCCCCTCACTCGTGTATAACCTGGTAATAATCTTGTGGCTGAGCTGGTAAGCAGCTGGGAAGAGAAAACCAGGATTGAGTATATTAAGTCACAGGGTCTAGATTTGCAGGTGCATGCAAAAGGACACCTTTCCAAAAACAGACATTATATCTGGTACATTGAACCATAAAAAACAAGAAGTAACTGAATGACACAATAGAACTTTAGTCTTGCCACTGTGAGTACATGTGCCCTGGAATTGAACATACATGCAGAATGCAGCTTGTTCATACTGAAACCTGAAAGGTGTGTTAGTTAATGAATACGGTACAGATACAATTTCACTGATAATGCCAGTAAAAATGGAGACTATCACATCTGATCAAAAAAGTTCAACGAAACAAAACAATCTCTTCAACTCACCGTTCCTGTTGTGCCCAATGAAAGGTGATTCATCTGCTGTGTCAGGGGGCCCATCATGTTGGTTGGTTGCATTGACATGGGATGGTCCATGGTTGGTGTAATCACAGCACCCTACAAGCATATACAATGTCCATTTGAAAACATATCCTACAAGGAAGGAGACTTCTTACAAATAAACACAGTCAACTGTAAATGTGTGAACATCAAATGGTTTTACTTTTTTACTAAAAAGGCTAAATTCAACTGTATATAATTTTTATGTCCATTCATGTCATTTTGTGCTTGTCTGAATAGATGCCATTAACAACTTCCTTTCTTCTGAGGTAATTTACCTGTGATGTATCTAAAATATTTTCATTTTTTGAGGTAGAATGTATTGAAATAAATCATCTATATCTTCTCGCCCATTATTCTAAATATAAACTTCTCTGACTGAAAAATATGAACATTAGTGGAAATTCTCTAATTTTCTTGTTATTTGATAAAATTTGATTTATGTCATTTATCTATTATTTATTAATACATAGATAATTCTTAGTCACCCCAATGCAATCTACTGCTAAGAGGGATAATGCTGACCCACATGGGTTTCTGAACTAGATTTCTTTGAAGGACATATTAAAATCTATCATTGATAGTCTAAAAATCAAAATTACAATTTCCCATTTGTTTTTCTCCTAACCTTTTGACCTGTTTTCTATCTATCTATATTTTAGACACAAGACAGAATACCAAACTCTGTTAAAGCTGGTCAAATTTTTATGTCTATCCACAATTTTTTTTAAAAAAGTGTTAACTTTTAAATCAGATGTTAAGAAAAGCGGACGTCTATAATATGTTTTTTGATTTATTATCGTTGTTGGGGATAAAAGAAATTACAGACATTTTAAAAAACTTCCATCCATATGCAAAGTGTCCTATGGTGAGTGAAGAATGGAGCTAAGTCATTTTATCCTTCCCTTTCTCTTTCTCTATTCTGCTACATTCCTTGTAGTAATTAACTTGGAGAATGAAAAAATATTTTTAAAAAACAAACTTAAAAAGCTAGAATTGGATGGAATCTTTGAGAGTATATAATTTCAATGTTCATTTAAAGATTATGATAAAAGTAGAAACATGTTTTATAACAACCCATTTAAATACCCAGTTATGATAAAATGATTATGTATCTGAATAAATTATTTCCCTAAACATTATTTTTCTCACTGGACAGATGCATGTAGATGGCCAGATCTTGGCACCCAAACTAATTACCCACAGCAAGTGCTTCCTAAAATGCTTTTGCTCAAACTAAGCAAGTCTTCCTGGTATTATCAAAATTCAACTTCCTGACTTTATCTGTGAAAAAGATCAGGCTATCACTCTGCCTTCCCTATGGGCTCCTCCCCTTTCACTATCAGAGATAATAGAAATTGAGCCAAATATTTGGAAATGCTTGATACACAGGGTCAGCTTTGTTCACAAAGACATTTAGGCTTTTCAGTAGGAATCAATCAGAAAACATGTCTGTTATTTTAAAGGTCTGTAGCTTGTAAATATACACAATTGTGCATTTGTGTTGTTTGAATTTCTCGATGCTTCTGTGAATTGTCATTCATCAGGATGCTTCTTAAATGAGAAACATAAGATAAGCTTTTCCTTAATTATAATTCAGAGACATAGCACTTTTCTTTCTGCTGCCTGAATCTTTTTAACAAAAGCATCTTTATTGTTTTCCTTTTTTAAAAAAATACTTACTGGCCTTCATTTCAGGTATTTGTTGTGCCAGACCAGAAGTAAACACTTTAAGAAGAACTAGGGTTCTTCTTAAATCACCTAGGGATAAATTATAGAATAACCTCAGAGTTAAGATGGAAGTCCTGAAGCATTTCTTTTCAACCAAAAAGTGGCACTTTGACAACATTCTAATGCTTAGCAGGTGCGAGACTTCAATTCTCTTCTTGAACTCAAGACAGGTTATCATTTTAGAATATTTGCCCCTAGACATTCCAACATGCAGTGAAACTGTCACAATCCCAGAAACACCTCAATTGTAAACAGCTTGCTCTAGCCACAAAAAGGATCATTCATGTAAATCAGAGATAAAAATCCAATTGTGTTTGGTAAGGATACTTTTCTTCTCAATGCCCTGGAGGTTGTCTCATTCCCCAGGGATGTGTGTTTTTTTTTTTTTAAGGCAATATGCAAATGAGGTAGGTGAGCATGGGACAGAATAATCAAAATTCATGCATGATGAGAAGGATGGAATGCCTGCACTTGGAATTTATTTTGGAAGAATTGTCTGGTCTCTTTGAGAATCTTTTCTTTGAAAGCAGCGTTTGGGGACTCATTTGATTACAGATGTCAGAGTGAGTGCTGCTTCTGTGTATAAACCAGAAACCTGACAATCAAAGGAAAGAGGAAGAAGGGATTTATCATTATTTGGAGTCGTAAATAGCAACATTAGGCACAGAGTGCAAAATAATGTAAGGAGACCAGTTACTGCACATAAACGAACAATTCTTTCTAAGCAGATCAGCTACTGCACATACATAAAAAATAAAATAAGGATTCTTGGGGGAGGATATGTAAGAATGTAGAGTCTTGTTCACATTCAATAAAAACATTCAGTGAAAAAGATCCTACCAATTATTAAGAATACAAATTTTTTAATCTTAAGGGAGTGGAAGAAATGTATAGTCAGGGAGCAAACTGGAAGTAACTAGTAGTAACTTCTGGGAGAAATGAATTTTCTTAATGATACTTTATCTGAGACAGACAACTTAGAGAGGTTTAGTGTTGGTTATCTACAGCAAAGGGGGTGTTTGCCAGCCACTTTGCTTAGTAAAAACTATGAAATCTCTTTTGTATTGTGTATTACATGAATAAATAAATATAAAAGAAGAAAAGGAAAGCCTTATGGTTAGTTTGGCAAAGCCAGTACCTGTAACCGTAACTATGACTTACTAAATGAACTGTCAAATCCACTCCAACTCAATACATTTAAGTCATAGGCTGAAGAGTGTTTGTGACAGATGTTGCCAACACATTAAGCATAATTTTGTTTACTTGAGATGTATAGGATGTGGTGTCTGACAGAGTTCACTTGGCAAGTGGCAAAGCAAGAAGAAACTGATTTTTCATTTTAGCATCTCTGGATGTCTGGGTTTGCTCAATGTTTAAGCTACAAAGAAAAATATTGTATAATGCTATAATTCCACTAAAAAACACAATGACCAAACAGCTGATGGAAACGTCTGGTCCTTTCTAGCCACTGCCTTTGCAAAACAAAGCTGCTCCCACTCAAGAGACAAAGGGTGGATCTGGTTGCCCTAGTTCTGAAATAAACAATTTCAACAGCAATTTGGGTAAAGTTTCCAAAGATCATCATGTGTGGTGTAAATATATCTGACCTAAGGCCGGAAAAGCATCTGTGTTGTTAACCTTCTGCCAATGCTTGAAAGAAAGTTGAAGTCTTTGAAAGTTCCATATTTTAATTTTCCAACTGAAATACAAAACCATTGGCGAATCAGGGAAAAAGCACGTGTGGTTTCTCTCCCATCTAGAGCACACTTCGCTGACTTAGCACCTACATTAATCCCAGAAGATGAACCACAATAAGAAGAATTAGCTGCGTTAATATTCCTGTGATAGTATTCTAGGTCAGTGCCGCCCCAACTATGGTTTGTGGATCAGTAGCAGCAGTAGACAAAAATTAGATTCTCTGGGATTCAGGCCTTGAAATCTGTGTTTTAGCAAGCTCTCCAGGTGACTCTGATATACCCTAAAGTTTAAGAAGTTTGCTCTAAAAACTGCTACTGTATAAAGCCAGTGTTACAGTTCTTACACGCAAACAAGTGACTTTATTTATGCTGTTTCTCAATTATTTGTTTGAATCCAGTCTTTTTACAGGACATGGTCTTTATGTGATAATCACATTATATCCTGTTAAAAACATTCAAAGGGGCTAAGCCTGCATTTTGATGGGCTGACCTAGAAATATTAGCTGAATAATCACACCATAATAAGTGTGATGACCTGACATGCTTCAGTTTGATCAGTTTGGCTTGTGTTATAACACATTGGGAATCTTTCGTATTTGGACTCTTAGTAGCCTTGTATTTGAACTCATAGAGATGGAGAAGTAAAAATAAAATTATTTGGATATAAGTGAAAATAAAGAAGAAACATCATCCCTTTTTTTCTCATCTTATCTAAATGCCTCAAGTCAAAATGTCTGTGATCTGTATTATACTATTGCCTATAGTGATTCACACAAAACTATATATGAATTTTTAAAAGGTGATTTTAAGTCACGATTTCATTATCTTATTCATCTGTCTGATTTTTGCCAGTTTTTAATATTCCTAGAATAAATATCTAATAGCAACAAGGATCTCATAATATAAATGGCATGAAGGTAGCTTAACTTGAGGAATAGCTGTCCAAATGCAGTGTTCTGCAATATTTGCATGCAACATTCCTTGTCTTGTAGTATATGTAGGGATGTCTAATTTCTTTCATTTGTTGATGCCAGTAGTTTTGTTTTGTTTTGATGAGGGTTCAGGGTTTAAGAAAGGCTTTTGTGGGGAGAAAAAAACAAAAGGAGTAAGAAATGTCCCTAATTCTTAGAAACAATCATTAATCCTTATCTACCTCCATAGATAAATTTCCAACCAACATGGTGGTACAGTCTGACTTTTAAAAATTATGTTTGAAATCCAAAAGCTGTGGCAAAGGTGGTAGCCTTTAACTTTGTACGCATTTTGTAAGGATTTGACAAATGCTGGAGGTATGGGAAATGATAAATTACATGGTAAGCCAGAAGCCACACTGC
Organism: Piliocolobus tephrosceles; assembly: GCF_002776525.5. Classification (NCBI taxonomy): domain Eukaryota; kingdom Metazoa; phylum Chordata; class Mammalia; order Primates; family Cercopithecidae; genus Piliocolobus; species Piliocolobus tephrosceles. Next base: position 137,956,618 of record NC_045435.1, read on the forward strand.
CCCTAGAACTTCATTTTAGCACTTAATCTCTCCCTCCCCTTTATTATTCTCTACTTGCTTCTTTCCACATTACATCTTTCAAGAGGGAAGACATTACATTTACACAACTTTTGTAATCTCTACAAATAGGAACTGCATGCAGTAAGTACTCAAAACGGTTTTTGTAAATTAATTTTATATATCAGTACCACTCATTTTCAGATCAATGACAAATGGTAAATATTTACTAATATTTCTGATTTTGATTGTTTATTCTAAAAGGGTTGAAATTATGTTGTTTTGTTCACCACTGTCTAGTGTCTATAGTGCTGTTTATAGTAGGAGGTATACAATATATGCTTCATAAGTGTTCACCGAAAGAATGATGAAAGAATAAAACTTCCAATTGAAAAGGAGTTAGAAATGTTATTTTGAGATTGCTGGTTAAAACGGATCATTCCAAACTCCTGAGAAAACTTGTTCTACCAAAGGGCGCTTCAGTTTTAAAACCATAGTTTAACTCACACATGTCCATTTATGATATCTTCAATTATCATCCCCTTAAAGATGAAATCCAAAATTTGCTTGAAGTAAAAAGTTTGACTAATGCTATATAAGATATATATGTATACATATATATATATTAGAATAAAAAGTGTGTCTATATGTACATATGTCATTGATCCTCAACCAGGAGTGATTTTGCAATGTCTGGTAACATTTTTGGTTATCATAACTGCAGAGGTGCACTATTAGCACCTAGGGGATAGTGGTTGTTGATGTTGCTATACATCCTACAACACAGAGAACAGTTCCCCAAGACAAATAATTATCCAGCAAACCCAGGATTAGTGCTAGGGTTCAGAAACCCTAGCACTAATACATACATATATCCATAAGCTCCATTTATACAAAGTAAGGAAGAATTTGAAAGGCAGTAACTAGAAAAATGACACAAAGTATTCATCTACAGTCTGTTCCCTACAATTAATAGTACATTTTACATCCATGGCAAGATTATGGTTATAATATACACCAATTTCCCAAATTCTATAATTGTGCAATGAAAGAAAACAGGACTGTTCCATGACTTCCAATTGCTTTATAATTATTTTTGATTGCCGACTTATTTTGCTATTTATTTTGGAAATGGGGCAAACTAGAGCTGGGTTTCTCTTTCCAATGCTTGGACAAGCTTAGACTAATTGGCATGCTATTTGGACTACTACATGGAGATATGTAGCTATGGGCTAGGGGTATAACGTTTAGAAGACATTTTCCATTGCTATATAAATGTAGAAGAGATATGTACATGTACATAGATTTCCCAATGACAGAATATCTATTAATTATAAACATAGGGTTTTTTTTCCTTGTACTCCTAATGAAACTTTTAATTTCAGGTTGATTTTTGATTCAGTTACTAGTAACTGGAAGTAATATTTTTGAAGTATAATATTAACAGACACTAAAGCCAAATTAGTTTTAGCCATGGAAGTACCTTTAAAAGAATTCTAATTATATACTATGCCTATCCAACTGTGAATAATGGTTTCAATTATTGGTTAAGTACCTATTAATATAATAGTGTCATTTTGAATGAGAATATAAAGTAAATATGTCACATTGAAGTATTTCTTACCAAAGCAGGTACATAATTAGGATTCTCAATAATGCTTTATTTTAATCCTTTAGACGTTTGTGCCTAAAACTACAGAAACATGTTTATCAGTAGCTTTTGGTGTTTTCGGTAGCCTCTTTAGAATCCTAATAGAGCAAGGTGGCTTTTAAATATATTGCATTATTGAGGGAGAGTTGAAAATTTGAGATTTTGAGGACCCTGTGGTCAAATGATTTTGCCGACTGAATATATAATAGGACACTTATTTTGTCATTAAACTTGTACACTTGATTATAGAATTGACCCTGTTAAGATTATATATTTCTTACACAGATGGGTTACTATATTTTTTCCTTTTATTTTTCTACTTAAGGGATCATAGTTGCTGAGTCAATGGAAATATTGTTTAGAGAAAGATCCCAGGCCACTTCAGAAGGACCTTACAGCTTCAATGACAAAGAGTGAACTTGTGTTCATCAGCTTCTGATTCCTATCGCATAACTAATGAGGAGCTTTCAGCTGGGGGTGTCTACCACTCACAAATATGTGTGTTATAAAAATCCATGTGTTGTGGTGTAGATGATGTGAAAAAATGAGACTATTTGTATGAAAAAATTAATGGCATAACCATAGTCCTTTGTCTTCGCTTTGCAGGGCCCCCGTGGTATACAGCTTTCCTACGCAGATGTATTGCAAACTCCAAAATGTATTTAAAGGAATCAAAAACAAGACAAAAAAAAAAAATCAAAAACAAGACTATTAAGCTATGCCACTTAAAAATGAATTAATTGAATATATTTCAGCTCCTTTTATACTTTAAGATAGAAAGAAAACTGTTGATCTCTACCCACCAAATATTTCATAATAGAAAATTATATTTGAAATACTGAGATTAGATAATAATTTTTTCTACCTTAAAAACTATATATATATATATATATATATATACATAACTTCGAAGATGAGCAGACCAGTTTCTCCTTATGTTTTGTTCTAAGTGGGGATATAAGGGAAACAGTATTAAATGACCTCCTTTCCCAAAGTGCAACCTAGAGCTGAGTTAGTATTTCCTAGTGGAAATGTCCTTTTTAAGACACTGGTACTGTTAAGTCAATGGCTATTATACATTAAATGTGTTGGAGGAGTGTAAGGGTAGCTAGGACAGTTCAGTGACAGACAAGACATTTTTCTATTTCCACTTGTCTTATTCAGAAACCAGTTAGAGTGAATGAGTCGTAGGGTCGCCCAAAAGCATGTGCTTTCTACTCTGTTTCAGCATTATCCCTGTTCAAAAGAGGCTTCTACAGGTAGGTCTGGGATGGCCTTGTTAGCATAGCACACATCATCTATGAGGATCACATAGCTTTCAATTTACCTTTCTAGCCTAATCCCCAGGCCATATACATGAAGCCTCTCTTTCCACCACACTGTACTCCTCATCATTCTCTGGCCCGTCTTACCTCTTACCCTTGCTGTCTTGGCCTGCACTGCTAGGCTTCTACAGCATTTGCATGTGTCCTCTAAGATTCTTATCAAATACTACATTCTGGGGGAACATCTCCTATGACTGACCCAGGCTACTTATCACTTGCTCCTCTCTTCTCCCATAACATTTTGCACACACTTCGATCATTATCAAACTTTCTTTCTTTCCTGAATCCTACGTTCACTGGTATCATTTGCAATACCTTATATATTTATTCTTTTAATGGTTCTGAGCTCAGCACAGTGTCTGTCATAAAACAGGTGCTTAGTTAATGGTGCTAAATGACTGAGTGAGTGAATGGCACTTGCTCACCAGCCAGGTCTCTGACAACTTTAACGGTGTGTGAAACAATAACAGCCGCTCCTTGCTCAACCTGGACAAGAAGATTCAATGGAAATAACAGAAGCATTCTCTGGCCAAAAAGATGGACTTAAAAGATGCATTCATACATTTCCTCTGCTTTTCTTTAACAATATCTCAGTCTGACCACTGCCAGCTTGACCTTCTCATCATTTAGTATGAAAAATCCCAGGGCTTCTGAGAGCCACACCCCACCCAACGAAGTTTAACATTGGAGTTCACGGCATGATTTCCACTCTGTGGAAGAATTATTTATGCTCTGTTAAATGCTGCAAAATGTTCTGTACATATTACAGCCAAAGTGTACCGCTACAAATGTAGGTTAAGGTTTTTTAAATCAGGACTTCATTATGCCATGAACTGTTTTAGTAGACATATATCTGCCTAAGATTCTTGTCAAACCTTGTCATGTGATAAGAAATGCTTTCTTCATTTGTACAGCAATCACTTTGTATACCTCCAAACACATTTTCAACTTACGAAAGTTTCAAGCATCCATCAGATGCAGTATTCAGGCCAGCCTTCTTCCAAACGATAAGGCAAACAGGGTTCCCAGCAGATGTCTGAATATTTATGGGCCTCATCTCTTGTCTGGTAAAATGTTTATCTGGCTTTAACTAGCACTCAGGACTGTGAGCTGTCATAAAACTTCTCATTAAAAACTTCTCCTTACTGACAAATAGACTGAAAGACCCGGTTGCAAATCCTTTTCAAGGTCTTGTAAGATCCTATTGGCGAATTGGCCTGGAAAATCATTGCTCAAACCACAGGGGTGATCAAGAGGAAAAGCTGCCTGTTATCTTACTTGTGGCCATCGTTTATAGTGCAAGTTGCCTAAATATGTCACAAGGCACCTCAGTTTTGGCTATTACTAGAAAAGTAGCTATTCCTTGTCCTGCAATTTGCTACAAAAAGCACTTTATTTTGTGGTCCCTCAGAGAATATTTCTTTTCTCCTTTAAGATATTTTTAGGAATTCGCCTGGTTAGGGCTGGCAACTTAACTAGCTCTAAGGATACAGGTGTGAAGTCACGACCCTATTAAAGAACTAATTTACTCCTTTTAAAGCACACTTTCTATTAGCATTATTATTGCTAACATGCTTCAAACTCAGTATATACCCTATTGATGACACGTTCTGTAGTCTAATGCTGAGATAAAATATGTCTTGGTATAACAGGCATATTTTAAAATTAAAACGTATACATTAGCATCCAAACAAGTTACATTCTGAGGCCTTCAAGATTTCAATTAACATATTTAAAACTGTCCAGCTGTGATAAAAGACAGCTTTATCTTGTTATCCTTCAGTGTCCTATTTGCTTCAGTATTTATGCAAGAAACTTAGTTACATGTTTTATTCCACCTCGATTTTATCACCATTTCTCCTAAGCAGTAATACTATATGAGTAATTTTAAATTTTTGTTTGTTTGTTTAATACAATGTTCTTAAACTCTACTACCTGGTTTCTCAAAGTATGGCCTGGGACTGGATACTATCATCAGGGAGCTTCGTACAGAATCTCAGGTCAACCCCAGCCCCATGAAATTAGAACCTGCCCCAGCTGAGTTATATTCACGATAAGCTTTGGAAAGCTTAACTCTACATTTGATCAGGGCTCTGAGTGAATTTTCTATTGCATTGCTTCTAAAAAGATTCTTGGTTTGACTCTCAATCATTTTAAGTCCTTTGTTTGTTCTTGCTTGAGAGCCAGATAGCTTGGAATAATATTAGTACTATTAATATGACTCCTTGTTATAATCACAAACAACTAGTAATATTTAGTATAGTTCCTCAATCATCTCCATAGGATTTCTGCTTTTACCCATAAAATCTCCTTTAACAAAAAAATTCCCTTTCTTTTCCTATGACATATTTTCATGGCAACCTTCACACTGAAACCTCCATTCTTTCCAAATAACGTCATCTGCTTCACCAATGAGTTAGAAATAGCTATGACAGCCAAGCATTAGAAGAGATGGTATATGCTGTGTAAAATAGTAAGAGTCAGTAGAGAAATATTTTGGTTAGCTCAAGATATATACCATAAAAAAAAAGGTGTTAGAAGTAAAATTCCCAAATATTCCTGCCTGTTAAGACTTGATTAATCAAAAGTGCTACAATACGTTTAAAAATTAAAGTTTTAAAAAAGTCTTTCTTGCCTTGGTTTCTTCTGAACTCGTGATCCAAATTTCCAACTACTGACTGAATCCCATGTACCTCAAAACTACTATGTCTCACTCTGAATGTTGTCTTCCTCTTTCATTCTCAGAGTATATTCTTTCTTCTCTGCTTGATTCTCAGAATAACAAAGAAACTGCCAAGTCATCTTGACGTTTCCTTCTCCCTCATCAGCCATAACAACTCAGTCAGGAGTCAAGTCTTGTCAGAATGACATCATAAATTCCTTTACATCTGTTTTTTTTTCTCTCTATTTTTTCCCCTGAGACGGAGATTTGCTCTCGCCCAGACTGGAGTTCAATGATACGATCTCGACTCACTGCAACCTCCACCTCCCAGGTTAAAGCCATTGTCCTGCCTCAGCCTCCCGAATAGCTGGGATTACAGGCATGCGCCAACACGCCAGGCTAATTTTGCATTTTTAGTAGCGGCGGAGTTTTTCCATGTTGGTCAGGATGGTCTTGAACTCGCGACCTCAGGTGATCTGCCCACCTCAGCCTCCCAAAGTGCTGGGATTACAGGCGTAAGCCACCGTGCCCAGCACTGTTCTTTCTTTAAGATCTCTTATTTTGACCAATCCAGTTACTTCTTGTGGTGAACCTCTGCCATTCATGGATGCAGAAATTTATTTTTTAATACTCTTCAGATGTCATTAGTTCCCCTCAATGTGAATCCTACCTCTTCAATGTAGAATTGCATAAAAAAAAGAAAACCCTTCTAAAAACATTCCCTACACCCTTTTGCTGCTAGATATAGATTTGTGACTTCTGCTAATCAAAAGCACCTGCAAGGGAATTAGAGTTGAAAGACTAATAACAAATGAGCAAGGAATGTGACATCCATTTTGCTGGTGGGGTGGTGGAAAAGTAGCAAAATTTCAAAGTGTGCAGCAATGGCAGCAATTTCCTTACCAGGGCAGAGTAGAATGGTTTGGGGGACAGCAGTGACAGTGGTACCCCTTTGGTCATGTAACAGGGTATATATAGAATTGTATTGTGCAAGAATATTTAGCATCTATTTGCTATCACCTTTATCTGTTGCAAAGATTTTTTTCTATAGCAACTATATGAAATAAAAGTGTATGTGAATTTTATTGTTTTTAATTTATTTTCAAAGGCAGATGGGGTGGGAAACCAAACTTATAATTATATCAAAAATAGTTCACTAAGATGTCTTTATTTTTCCTCACTGCTCCTTTAACAGAAACAAATAGGACTTTATGTCTACTAACTGGAATTCACTTTGAAATATTTATCATTATGTGGCCTTGATGACACAGCATTTTTATATTACCTTACAAAACTTCTGTAAAAAAAAAAAAAATAAATAACATGGGGATGCAAATACATTGAAGAAAATTATTGCAAAAACACATTTTCTGACCTCTCAGCCTCCAGCCAAAATTATACTGATGTATTAAAGTTATCCAAGAGAAAATTATTCAGAACCAGTTTTTTTTTTTTCTGCCATTATTTTTTGCTAGCACTCCCTTTTCTCATAGATTATACATGGGATAGGCAAGGAAATGAATGGTCAGCAAAATCAGGCGATTTGACGACTGTTAGAGATTTTTAACATATACTTTTGCTTTATTGCATGCAAGAGCAAGCCTGAAGTCATCTACCTACCAACAACACATCTTTCATTCCCATTATAGAGACAGAACCCCCCACCTCATCATTAAAACACAATCTTCAAAGGCACGTTGTTTTTGCTTATCCCTATTGTGACAGATGTTTTATATCATCTATCCCCATGTGCTAGTTTATCTGTGATGGACTGCCCACTCTTTGCAGCCAGCTGTGGAAATAGCTCCATTGTCAACTGTGGTCACTCTCATTCCATTCCTGTGACTTCACTGAAGACCACATCCAACAGCAAGAAAAACAAACAGCCCTGATCACTTCCTTGAAAACATGTTCAGGGCAGGAGGTAGGCTGTCTCTAAACAAGCTCTCTTTATGATGTATGTTACAAGGGAGAGGCAATCTTATTTGAAACCCTCACGTGTCATCGAGTTAGCCAATGGAGGTAATCCCTAAATTAAGGACTAATGAAGCAATAGCATCTGTGGGCATGATTCAGGTGAAAACATCTCGTTGATTCAGTACCACTTCAATTAGTTTGAGTATGCATCAATCATTTATTTTCTTTTCATTGTATAAAGTTCCCAAGACGAAATATTTACACCACCAGCTTATCCAACTTTTTGAAATACTGTGAAAAGACTATAACTATATTGTTTTAAATGGATAGACAATCAACGTGAATTCTCTGTGGTAGAATAATACCCTGATATTAGGATATATTTTTAGAAACAAAAATTGATCTGTTTTTAAAGAAGTCTATCTTAGCTGGCTTGAAATTGATAAAGCAATACTTTTAGTAGTAAGAATTGTGTCAACTTGAAATATTGAGGGAGGTACTCAAATTATAGTACATATGTCAAACTGTCTGCAATGTTACAGCCTTCATAGCTTTTTCAAAGATATTTTGGTACTGTACAGTGTTTAGAATAAAGAATATTAATTAATTCATTCATTCACGAATGCTGAGCTATTATATCTTGCTGTGAAATGAATTAGAGTTAACTTACGGTTAAATAACTTTAACAAGCTATAATAGAGTAAGTTTCAAAAATGCAATATAAAGTAAGCAAAGAGATTACAATTTTCCACAAAAGTAAACATCATTGGAGATGCCATGTCATTTTCTGTCTTTTTTTAGTCTAAAATATTCACTGGGTGATGCTACTACCATTCAACTCCTAGAGTCACAGTTGAGTCCCAAGACTTGCATCTCCCACTGTAAGTTAAGGGACTGTCTATGTTGAGCAAGACTGGATGTGTTGCTTCAGCAGGAGGCTCTGGGTCCCCAGGAATAAGCCTGAGATCACCGAGCATTAAGCTCAAAAACAGACTGTAGGAAGGAAATAGCTCTAAAATATGATGAAGACTTGTAGAAACACCAAATCGTGTCTAAAAACGTGGCTCAAGTGTCATCTTAGTAATCAAGAACAAAAATATCTTTATTGGGACCCTGAAGTCTCAAGGCATGGATGGCTCATCTCTGAAGAGTTGGCTATAATTACATTTTGGTAATTCCTGTTGTTACCACAGCTCATTATGGGGAGAACCCTCTTCCTCCTTAGCTCTGATCAATGTCAGTTTTCAACCCACTGGTTAATTAACTGGCAATATTTTATTGTGTCATTCTTCCTGACAATTTTTCCTGTCCCCACCCCTCCCCCACACGCTCCCCCGCCAACCCCAGCCCTGCCAAACAGTCTGTCAGTTGATTGCTTTTAGCATTTGCATGGCAATGGGATAGGAAATTCAGCTAACCCACATATTCTGAGTGGCTATTTTGACTATAGTGGGTATTTTATAAAGGGTTAAAAACACTAATCCAGGCGCAGTGGCTTATGTCTGTAATCCCAGCAATTTGGGAGGCCAAGGCAGGCAGATCACCTGAGGTCAGGAGTTCATGACCAGCCTGGCCAACATGGAGAAACCCCGTCTCTATAAAAATACAAAATTAGCCTGGTGTGGTGGCGGGCGCCTGTAATCCCAGCTATTTGGGAGGCTGAGGCAGGAGAATCACTTGAACCTGGGAGGCGGAGGTTGCAGTGAGCCAAGATCGCGCCACTGCACTGCAGCCTGGGCAACAAGAACGAAACTCTGTCTTACAATAACCACCACCACCACCACAACAAGTCAAATTATAATTCCATGATTTCTTCATAGGCTAGACCCAACAAATATTAATATCCAATGCCCTCCGTGTAAGACCTTCCTTTTAAAATGTATTTTTTACACAGCACCCCCAAATGTACACAATTCAAACTTAGTTAAAAATAATAAAACTTCCTTGGTTTAGCTGAGGTTTTTTTTTTT
>NC_045435.1:137966239-137975863 GCF_002776525.5 Piliocolobus tephrosceles
GTTTCACCATGTTAGCCAGGATGGTCTCGATTTCCTGACCTCGTGATCCGCCCACCTCGGTCTCCCAAAGTGCTGGGATTACAGGCGTGAGCCACTGAGCCCGGCCTGAGGTTTTTAAGATAATTATTTTATGTATATTCATTGCAGGCCTTAATGGATCAGGAAATTGTTATTAAAGTTAAAAATATTATATTCCAAGGATATATCCAAATATGAAATGATGATTTCACCCCATCCTAGTGATACAGCTATAGTGTGAACTCAGATGGGTAAATCATCTTTTTAGGATATTGTTTTTTGGAGGAAGGTAGTAGTGTGCACAAATTTCAGAAAAATAGAAAACTATTTTTATTTACCTATGGCTTTGGAAAACAACAATAAAATGCGGTGCTTAGTTTGGCATTCTTTTAAACATTTACATTGTGAAGAACAATAAGCATACTTTCCAATTTACTCATACTACAAAATTTCTAGTAGTCAAAGAATAAATGAGCTTCTCAGCTTTTCAGTTTATAGACACAAGAGGAGTAGGAAACCTGCTGGACAATTTCAAATGTCAAAACTTATCAGCACAAGTGAATGGCAATTCACATTTCCTTTTATTTGGTCTCAGTCACCTTTCTTGATTTGGTTTGATTATAACCCCATGTGGCTAATTTTCAGCAGGTCTATGAGGACCTTGCTTCTTATTACTGACATGCATGACCTTTCCCTTGAGTCAGACCTCCAATAAGTATTCATGGGTCGGTTTTTCCCTAAGTACGTTAAAAAAAAAAAAAAAAAAAAAAAAAAGTAGAGAGATCAATAATGGAACAACTGGCTTTTCTAAAGGGTACTGGAGTTAATACTCTAAAATCATATTATATCCACCAAATTATTTCATAATTATTTTCCTTAAAATCTGGGTGTAGGAGGAAGCAAAGAGATCATCAGGTGAACAATGTGGGAACAAAGTTTGTTAACGAAGTGACAGAAAAGTTGACAATGTACAATGCTGAAAGCAGCAGGAGCAGCTGTCTCAGGCAGTGACAGCATTATGCAACCAGGGCTGCATAATTTTATAGGAAAATGGAACCTGCAGCTAGAATTCCTGTCCCTTGAATGTAGTTCAAGGCAGGATTCCCTAGGCCTACACCTTGAAGGCATCCCAGGTATTAAAACAAACATTGTCCAAGGTAGAGAGGTTATTAAACGCATGTATGTTTTGGTTATAATTATTAAGAGACAAGGATTTACACTAAAAAATGTAGAGGGGCAGCTGACAAAAATTAAAACTGGGATTAGCAAATGGAGCAATGATTGACTTCACAAAGTTCACATGAAGCAAGCATATACACACCTGTATGAGATAGAAGTGAGGTCTGCATGCATTGAAGTTCCACAGCTCGAACAGCTGCATTTCTCCCCCAGGAAAGCTTAAATTCTCTCTTTTATGTGAAATTCTTTTTCTGGCTCTTTATTTCACCTGTACATCTCTGACTTCCTGGGAAAGATGCTGTAGTCCCCCATGCCATGGATAGATAATTTGATATTGATATTATTTTTCAACGGGAATGGTCTGGTACCTATCTTTTTCTTTCACTTAGTGAGTCAGTAGCTGGTCAAAAAAATCCACTGGCTTTGTTCCTGTAGTGTTATAATGTCTGTGTTTAGCAAATTATTCTCAATGTCATTACATAAACGCAGGATTATAAGTAAAATTTCCTAAGTAGTTTTAAAATTTAATTAGAAAAAACTCTTTAAAAGAGTAGGAAATATTCCTTTATTAAAAATTGTTTTCTCATTTAAAAATAATTGGAGCATATATAAAAAGAAAAAAGATAATACTTTCTGCTTGTTTTTATAACTGTTTTTAGTTTTACAAGTAGATAATATCTAATATAAGGAAAATGACAAAATATTATTACTTTAGAAGAAACTATTCATTTTGGGTTTGATTCAGGGTTCTTTGATCTTTTAGATTTAAGATGTAGGGTTTTGAAAAAAGTCTCCTCTTAAAAAATTAAATAAAAATGTTGTATAATGCTCAAAATTAATTATATGCTGTAACAAACTATCTTATGTGTAGAAACTGAAAAGAATGTTAGCATATAGTTTTAGATACTTTCATATAATTTTCTCATAGCTATCTAATCTACTTTTTATAAAGTGCAAACAGTGTCATTAATTTGATAACCTGAAATAGCACTACAATATTTATAATATTAAGGTGGGTCTTATTCAGTGATTACGAACATTAAAAATAAGGCATATTTACCTCAGACATATCACCCAGCATAACATAACTTTGAGACAAAAAGAATTAAATTATGGTACATTTGGATGCATGTGCCTGACAGAATCAAAGCTTTTAATTAACTTTAGGACAGAAAAAATTAAATTATGATACTATTTGGATGAACATGCCCGTCAAAATCAAAGCTCTTAGCTAAATCATAAAAGTCCTTTCCACTTAAGGGATAATGATAGTATGGCTAAAATATTAAAAAATATCTTACTTCATATGCTAATGTAATTGGCATTAAAGGACATAGATAACATACTAATAGTTTGTCTTTCATATACAGAAGAACCCAATCATAATTTTTTATTAATCTGCCAACTTGATTTACTCTAGGTTAAATTATATAACCTGAAATATCAAAATTTAATGAAAAAATCAAACCAGATATAATGAAATAGAGTTGGTGTCAACTGAATTGAAACATGCCGGTCCCAGCTCTGCCACCAACTTGTGTGATATTAGTAATGTCAATTAACCTCTCTGAGTTTTACTTCCTTCATCCTTAAATACATTATCCTATTATATTCAGGTTTATCTTTTGTGATAGCATATATAATATTACATAACTGCCTCATGAAAAGACAGAGTGAAGGACTTCTCTGTACCCTGAATAAGTAGGACATTATTTCGAAGTATAGAAGACTCCAAACCCAAAAGACCAATGAACTTCTTGCTGATGCCTGGAATTTTCTAGAAGGTTCACAAACATTTTGTTACAAAGTAATAGGAAAAATCTTGCACACACTTAAGTCTACTGATAACCTCATTTACCCCAGCATGCTAATAACAAGATCAAATTTTTCAGGAGAAGTTTTGGGAGAAGCACCCACTATTAGTTTAGTGGGAGTTGACAGTTGTTTTATGCCTCCCATGACCCTCTCTAAGAGGATCCTAACAAATGCATGCACAAACACACGCATGAGATTAGAGTCCCATGAATCTTTGTTCAATAGAATGTATGGCCAGTTTAATTTCTTATTCCTTAAAATACTGATCTGATTTATTTCTCTCTTTCCCAATACACTGGAAGTTTCATAAAGACAGGGACTATACGTAATGTATACTCCAGTTAAGTTTCTGAACATGGTGCAGCACATATCTGGCACATAGTGGGTTCTCTTTAAAGGTTGTTTAAATGCAAAAGCAAGAGAGAAAGAATGAGCTTTTGGAACATCTAAGCGTCTTGAAGGAAGGATATTACCAAGTGGGAAGAAAAGATGTTGAAAATAATGGCTGGGGTTCTTAAAGACAAATCACACCTGCTTGATATTTTTACCAAAATCTGGCTCCAAATATTTAACATCATTTGCCATTGCATTTTTAGTTTTTAGATTATTTTTCCCCTGGTGGAAGATACAATCCATGAAGAGGGGATCTTTTTTTTAGTTTGGTTTTGTATTCGAACTGAATACAGAATGGTAGTGCCTGGCCATAGCAAACACCCAAAAAATGTTTGTTGAATGAATAGAGGAATGAATTACTCTGGTTTCATTTTTCCAATAAGTCACTAACTTCAGATCAATTTAACATTTTCAGTGATAAGGGAAAAAACTGGCAAAGAATATGAACTTTTTCATTGCTGTCATTCTTCCAAGGTCCAGGCAACAGAAATGTTCTTGATTCTGCTGCAAACATTTCAGGAATTAATTAATTACATGATAATTATAATTTGCAGCTCTTTAAAATTCTTTCAGAGGATTTTTAAATACCTTGAGATTAATAAAATCTAAAACAAAATTTTCTTCCCCTAAGGAATCTTTAATTTTCAAATACACATACATTTTTCTGGAAATACAACCCACATGTTTCTTATTCTCTTATAACATATATTTTTCTGGAAATAGAACCCACATGTTTTTGGTTCTCCTTTTGCAGTATTCCATCACAATACTGGCTAGACTGATATGATAATTAACAGCCTGCTTTAGCACAAATACGTGCTTCCTCTGAACAGCCAATAAGTAAGTTTTCTAATAAAAGCAATACAAGGAATATCTAGCTGATTTCAGATTGACTCGAAATCCTAGTTCTAATGACTTTGAAACAATTCAAAATGGGGGAAAAAAGCATATTCTCTTTCATGGATATTCATTGGAGATTATTAAACTTAACAAATTAAAGAAGAGAAGATATAATTTAAGCAATAATATGAGGTAATTTAGTAATTGTCTAATACACTGAATCTGTATAGCACCAAAAGTAAAAGGAGAGAGGGAAAGAGAGAAAGATTTATCAGAGAGTACAGGGATATGAGTAAAAGTAGATGGGCTTTCCTCCTTGCATAATTTGGACTCCGCTAGGAAACCAAAGCTGTAATCACAATTTATTTCATTTTCTAGGACAGTTATAAGATGAAATTGTGTGAGCCAGAACATTTCTCATCATATGCCTGACCATGTGTAACAGAAATGGACATGATCAAATGGTTGGACCATTCTGATTTACGTGGGACTGTCTATAACTTCCTAAGCAAGAGTGATTGCAGTAACAGGGCTGCCTTCTGAATTATTACGAATCAGAAATACAGGGAACACATCCCAGTCCATCTCAAGAGAAAAGACTACAGCTACATGCTTTTGCGTTAGAAGTTTGTTCCAGGTGCAGAATTAAGTTTCTTGCTTCTTTGTTAGAATTACAAAAGTGAAAAAGTGACAAATTCCTTGATACTGGTTCAGATGTCAGTAATTAGATAGCACAGATTAAAGGTTTATATTTGAAATGTTTAATCCTTTTGTATCACAGGTAATAGTCCACTAAAAGGATCTCCTGCTGATTGTCTGTCAATGGATCCTCACTCTTGACAATTTCAGGCTGAACTTTATATTTAGAAAAAGACACGAAGGAAAGTTAAATCTTGGAGCCACAATCCAATTTGTAAACATTTGTCTGGAGATACGGTCATACTGTTATGGATTCTGAAGAAACTTACTTTAAACTTCTGCGATTTAAAATGTCAAATAGAACAGAGAAAAAAACACTAACAAAAAGCATGTATAAAATATTTAGGGCATGGAAAAACCCCACAGGAAAACATGATGTTCTTCAATAATTTAGCTCTCACATCCCCCTTTTTCAAGTTGGCCATTTGAAACACACTGGAATTAGTGAGTCACTCTGAGCTCATACTTCTATGATCAGTAAAAGTGGTTCTCATTACCAGCGTCAACCAGAACGTTAGAGAAGAATACAGTTTAAAGCCCTAAAGGCCAAAGATGGGACTATCCAACAAAGCCTGAAATAATCTATTCTTGTCAATAAAGTAAAAGAAATGGATTGTTTTTAAGAAACACTCTATTCTAAAAGCAGTGGGAACCCTCCAGTGATAATAGCGCAGGGTTTATAAATCCCTACGTTCACAATGACTAACAATGATATATATATATATAAACTATAAGATAAACAAACAGGACTTTTAAAATTTTCTTAGAGGCTTGACAAAAGAGCTTATTGCTTTCTTGGTTTTTACTAGGCAGAGGCTTGTTGTTATGCTTTTCAAATTTTGTTATTCTTCCACTAGCTGGGCTAGTGGCTATGGAAGAAAGACAATTTATTTATTTATTTATTTTTTTATGCTTTTTTTGTTGTTGTTGTTACACTTTAAGTTCTAGGGTACATGTGCACAACGTGCAGGTTTGTTACATATGTATACCTGTGCCATGTTGGTGTGCTGCACCCATTAACTCGTCATTTATATTAGGTATATCTCCTAATGTTATCCCTCCCCCATGCCCCCTTCTCACAATAAGGCCCCAGTGTGTGATGTTCCCCTTCCTGTGTCCAAGTGATCTCATTGTTCAACTCCCACCTATGAGTGAGAACATGCGGTGTTTGGTTTCCTGTTCCTGCTATAATTTGCTGAGAATGATGGTTTCCAGCTGCATCCATGTCCCTACAAAGGACACAAACTCATCCTTTTTTATGGCTGCATAGTATTCCATGGTATATATGTGCCACATTTTCTTAATTTAGTCTGTCACTGATTGACATTTGGGTTGATTCCAAGTCTTTGCTATTGTGAATAGTGCCGCAATAAACATACATGTGCATGTGTCTTTATAGCAGCATGATTTATAATCCTTTGGGTATATACCCAGTAATTGGATTGCTGGGTCAAATGGTATTTCTAGTTCTAGAACCTTGAGGGATCACCACACTGTCTTCCACAATGGTTGAACTAGTTTACAGTCCCACCAACAGTGTAAAAGTGTTCCTATTTCTCCATATCCTCTCCAGCACCTGTTGTTTCCTGACTTTTTAATGATTGCCATTCTAACTGGCATGAGATGGTATCTCATTGTGGTTTTGATTTGCATTTCTCTGATGACCAGTGATGATGAGCATTTTTTCGTGTGTCTGTTGGCTGCGTAAATGTCTTAGAAGAAAGACAATTTAAAAAAAAAAAAAAGTTTTCCTTAAGTGTTATGCAAAATGGAAATGAAACAGCTTTTCATGGATATACAGGACAGTTTCTGAAACCTTTACATCAACTGCTAGACCTCATTGGGGGCTCCTAAGATTTCTTCTAATTTGAAGTATCTATCTCTATTTCCTAACTTATCACTGTGGTCAGTTCCCTAAGAGGAAACATCAAGTGCATATACATTTGATTAATTCAAAAAGACATATGTAATACAATACATAATTAGCCATAACATTATAGGTATAAGAAAAAGCATAATTGGGTTGCTAAACAACCTTGTTTATAAGGGGCATATGCAAGCATTTAATTTAGTACATATAAGACTAGTAAATTTAAGGTAACCTCATATGCACAGTATTTTACATTTTTAAGTCTAAGAGCTATTGCATAGATCAAGCATGGTAATTACTATGAAAAGTAAGCGAATTGCTAGAAATCTCATCTGTTCTCTCCAACCGGAATAAGTGACTCATGAGTCTATTACTACCCTTCTTGGGTGGCAAAGCTGTATTTCGAGGTACATATTGGAAATCTTTATCTGGCCTTGAAAAGTCAACACGCCCAAAAGGAACTACATATCCCTGATCCTGAACTTGTGCCTTCTTTTACGCATCCTAATTCAGTTTAATCACATCACTTTCTACCTAGCCACCTAGGCTAAAATTTCCTAGAGTCAGTTTTGACCCATGCATCCACCATATTCTCTTCCTTTCTAAATAATACCACAAATCTCAACAGTGTTCAGTCTTTAAATGTAACCCTGAATAACCTCATATAAACACACATTTGTATTACATGTATATGTCAGTCTTTTGATCAAATAATATTTATAATGGAGGTCAGCTTTCAGCATATATGGACAGTAATGTGTATGTAGTATCCATCAATCATTCATCAGTTCTTGCCATATATAATATAAACTCTTCCTTGAAATAAATTTCATATATGTATCTCAGAAAGTTGGGTTATTTTGGAGTGTGATATCCGAATCTGAGTATTTAGACATGTATCATGTAACACAAACTTGGAAGCATAATGATTTTTCAGTATTGATTGAAAATACTTAGAGATACAAGACAAAGAAGATAAAAGCCTTTATTGGAAAGTAAAATTGATTTTTAATATACAACATTGTTATGCAGAAATGGTTCTAATGTGTATTGATTAAGAACCTTTTAAGGACAACTCTTTGATAAAAGGTTTCTTTCTCAATAGAAGTTTTAAGGTTATTATTCAGAACCCAAGTTGATAATTAGCTTGATTTTCTCTGTGCTAAATAAGAAAATAAAGCCAAGAGCATAGTGTTCTTTTCAACATAGATGAGGACTAATCCTCTTTCTTGGAATTTGCTTTCAGTTTTCTCAGCTTGTTTCTACTATTTCTCCTCAATTATGTGCAACGAATTTGTACTTATGTTAAGTGATATAAAAGGGAACAAGTACCACTCTAATTTGTAAAATATTATACATAAACAGTGTGATGCCAACTGAACTATTTGTGTGTCTTCCTAGGTCAGCAGAAAGATGTTTTCTCTGCTGATGATGTAGTTTTTCTGTCATTTCTCAAGTGCAGATTTCAGAGTCAGCTGAACATATTGAGTAATTATTGTAAGATAAGTGGTTTGATATCAGCTTTATCTGATGCTGAATCATCAATTTATGCAGACACTTTTAAATTCTCATGGTCCACATCAAATAGTTCTATTCTATCAGTTCCATTTGCTACCATGGAGTACATTTTACACCTGACTCATCTTGGCAAGTGCATCAGAGTCTAGTACTGCTAAAAGCGTGAGCACTTTATGAGCCACCTAGTGATGATAGCCAAGAAGTCTTATGCCTGCCCACAATATTTTAGGTGAAATTTGCCTCTCAAGCACCCAACAGCACAGAACTACTAGATCCCAGTTGTGTACCTGGTTGGGTTCCTGTGAGAGCTTTGAAGACATTTATTAAGGAAAATTCTGGCACAAACTAAACAATCTTGCCATCTTTTCCATAAGACGTAAAATAGCCTGTACCTAGATGGTACTATAAATCAGATGGTATCAATTTAATAACATCCTGACTCAGACTAAATAAATTTAAACACCAAAAAAGCCACATGTCAGCCAATAGGATTTACTGAGTCGTTCTTATATCAAGATAGGTCATAAGAAACTTACACACCTGAAGAATATTAATTTAGTTGCTCTATACATTTCTTCACAAAATGGAAAGTTAACATGTGCTTGGCTTTTATTGAGAGTTAATAGAAGAAATGTCTACAAGAAAATGTTTCTGTCTACAGATGTAACTGCCAATTAAGACATTACACCGAATAACACAATTGTTTCAGCTGACATAAACAAATCTGCAACTGAAAAGGAATTAGAATACCACATTATGAACATAAGAGAACTTTTCCTAAATTGCTTTTAACAAACCTACTTACTGGCAATGATAAGATTTAATGATCAAACCTACAAAGACAAATTTAATATTAGCATCATTTTCCCTAGTAAGTTGGGTTTGGTTTCAGAGAAGATGCACGTCTTTAATTTCCACAGAAACCTTTGTCAGTATCCTTGTCTAACAGCACCTGGAAGCTTGTGTCTTAATATTTGCCAATGCAGAAATAGTCTATAAAGTGTAACCTAGTCTCAAATACTGATTTAGAACAAAATAAAAAGGGAGAAATATTGTGAACTATATGGAATAAACTCTCAAATAATACAATTATACTGTAGTTGGGAAAGAAGAACTAGTTGTATGTCCCAGGATATCTATTACCTATATTCTCTCTGTCTGACCACCCATCCATCCATCCATCCATCCACATATCCCTGTATCCATCCTTCCCTCCATCCATTCATCCACCACCTATCCACCCATTCTATCTATCTATCTATCTATCTATCTATCTATCTATCTATCTATCT
>NC_045435.1:137975873-138028827 GCF_002776525.5 Piliocolobus tephrosceles
TCTATCTATCTATCTATCTATCTATCTATCTATCTATCTATCTATCTATCATGTATGTATTTCTTTATTTTTCTATCATGTGAATATAATCTGATGAACTTGCTTTACTTGTACGATTAATAAATTATCTCTGAAAATTATTCCCAAAGAAGAAATTTTTAAAATGTCCCAGTCTAAGATGGCATCCATGGAAAAGGCCTCCCAAAGTAATTTCTTCACATGGAACAAAGAAACTCATGTAGACATATAAGTTCCAATATTTTTTTCTTAGAGTCTCTATCATTTTACTTTATTGTTTGAATAACTTAGCAATGAAGCATTTGTTGACAGTCAAATGATGAGACACTAAGCATTCTTGGGGTTCTGAGGGGAGTAGCAATCTCACTTTCACCTGGGGTATTCAGAGAATTAGAACTAATTAGCCTTGTGCAGAGGCTATAATGATTACTTTATGATACCCAAGTAATATCAATAACATTCCCTGCATATTACTCTCAACTCTGAGTGGAGAGCTTGTTAAAGGGCACATTGGATATTGGTGAGGAGACTTTGCCAAGAGATGCAAGCAGATCTCTAGGAGAAGATGCCATGTTTAATGGAATATAGGACAACAGCCCTAATTCATGAATAAGTGATACTTTCTGTGGCTGAACTGTTGAAGGGCACACAAATGTCATGCATATGCCCCTGTGTTAGAGGCACCTGGTAGCCTGTACAAATACCTTGCT
Organism: Piliocolobus tephrosceles; assembly: GCF_002776525.5. Classification (NCBI taxonomy): domain Eukaryota; kingdom Metazoa; phylum Chordata; class Mammalia; order Primates; family Cercopithecidae; genus Piliocolobus; species Piliocolobus tephrosceles. The sequence continues at coordinate 137,976,602 of NC_045435.1, forward strand.
TTCTCTTAGATGTTCACCAGCTGCAGCACATGGTGGATAGGACCAAAACCATGCCTACAATCTACTGTTCACTTTGCTCAGAGCACCCTTCCTTCCTGACACCCAACACTTGCTGGTCTAAAAAATTCCTCTTTATTTTTCAAAACCAAGTTCAGGAGTTACCTCCTCTGTGAAGCCTTGTTCTTATTCCTCTACTCCCTCCACAATGAGTAACTTCCTCCTCTTTACTGCTTATAGACTCGTACATACCTTAATTGTTAACCGTAGATGAACATATTAGAATTTTTTGTTTTCTGACAGAGGGTCTTATTGGGAGAGAAACCAATTGTTCTAAAACAGGGAGAAAAATGTAAGTTTAATTCCTATCTTTGGTAAGTTTCTTCTTAGGCAGTAGAAAAATTTAAAGGCACTTTACTTGTATTTGTGTTATCATTTTGAAAAATATAACTCTAAACCGCATAATTCTTTAAGGAAACCTGATTAATCCATACACACCATACACAAACACACACACGAAAATTACATACATGTACCTATACATATATATATGTATACGTATAGTTTTTCCCTTTCCATTAACTACTTCCCTGCCTTGTACACCCTAATTGGTTGACCTATGAAACTCAAGCCTCAAGCTAAGCAACACCATTAACCATGATCCTAAATTGCAGACATAGCACCTAGGTAGAAATGACTAGGTTCTCTAGAACTAATCTAGCGAAGTCAAAATTCAGAGCAAAATAAAGTATCCCAATGACATACTGAGCAGTAAGAAATCAAAAATAGTATCTTTTGATATTTGAGAATACTCTCAATATTTGAACCCATTTATGATCATCTATTTAATGAATACCCAAATACTTCACATAACTGTTAAAAGTTTTAAATATATTTGGACATTTTGTTCCAATGTGCGATGAAAGAACAAATAGTTCCATGGACTATCTGTGCTCTCATCCTAAATCCTTCAGTGATTTCCATGAGTAGTTTCTGTTACCCTGGTAACATTTATCAAATAAATGATTTACCCTACCTCTATATGATTGTGTTGCCCTGGTAACTTGCTGTTCTCTAGAAAGTCTGACAGGGACTTTATTTTAGCTGCATATTTTCTTTTTTAAGGAAATAAGAATTTAATAGATTGGATATTTAACATTATTTCTATTTGAATTATATTTAATATGTTAAATAGCTATTAAGGAAGTAATATCATCTACATCTTTATGAAGGAACTGGCAAAGCAGTGATACTCTGCTTTACTAATGATGAAGTAATGAAGAAATTCTAAATACTATCCAAGGACACATTGGAGATCATGTATGATTGAAATTTTGCTTCTTAGCAGCTGTCAGTTGTGTCATGTCAAGAATGCTGTGCCTGCCATTCTAAAAAGTAACACATTGTATATTGAGCCATTCTTTCATTTTAAAGGTTGTTAGTAAAATAACATAAAACTACATGCATAAAGATAAGTCACATGCACACATACCACACACATGCACCCGTATACTCCCATAGTAACCGAGCTAGAATACTTCAGTTGGGTCAATTTTTATGTTACTGGGTATGGAAACAGTGGCCATCTATTAATAGATGCATCCCTATGTACTCTGGAGATGTGTTGGTGCCTAGCACTTGGCAGCTTCCAACCACCATATCTGAGAATTTAAAAAATGTATTAAAGCATATTTTTGTATTTCAAAAGATTCAAACTCACCACTGCCCCTAGACACTCCTGTGCTTAGGACGCAGGGATCTCAAACAGCAGGAAGCTTTCAGGAACTCAACTTGGAAGATAAACATTACCTCCAAAATTATTTAGGAATATAAAATGACTTTATCTACAAAGACTTTGCATAATGGCATTTCATAACGTGGCAGAATTTATTTTTTCTATTTATAATTGATTCATACATTACTCCACTGCATATTATTACTTTTACACACACATCAGTGACATAACTTACTCTTTCTGTTTTACATTTTTCAAAGTAAACTTAAATTCTAAACAATAGTACTGGGATTGTCAAGCTAATAAAAAATGTGTAGGAAAGTCTGCCAGATTTGACTGCATGAAAGTTGTACTTCAATATGTAGCAATTTAACTTTCCAACCAAATATTTCCCTCATTCTCTAATATAAACATTTCATTTAAGACAGGCTATTTGTCTCCCACTGTAGTCCCCTTTGAAATAACTTGAGACTCTCCTCCCATACTTTTTGTGGATTATTTTCACTTAAGATATTCTCCTTTTAACACTTTTGCCCCACAAACATCACCCATCCTTTAAGGTCATGTTTCTGTCATTGTTCTTCCCTGTTCTTAACTGTTCATAGAGGCCTCTTCATTTTTAAGGTTATGTAATTACCAAAATTTTGACAAATTTTCAACTGTACCTTTTCAATTAAATTATCCTGAGCATATAATGTTTTTCTACAATTATATTGCAAGTCTTGAGGACAAATTATTTCTTGTTTTCTCTCCTCTATTTCCAACAATATCTAGAAAAATATCACACACATATTTGATGCTCAAGAATATTTGTTTTTATTATTTGTTGATTATTTTTTCATTGAACTCAAGTTTCTCAATTTTATAAGATGAGGAGTCAAAGATTGGTATAGCTAAGGGATAAGGGGAAGAAAGACGGAATCAAGTGAGCATGTGAGGAAAATAGTCCTCAAGTTTTATGACAATGAAAGGCATTAAAAATTCTATACATTCTTAAAAATTAGAAATTATTGATTTACAACTTGCTCATACCTAACAATTCCTTATTAGGCAGTTGGCAACTGATTATTTTTACTTGTACTATGTTTAACTTAAGAACTATATGACCCATGATCTAAATATCAACAACTAGTCATGGAGCAAAAGATAATGCTAATTTTGTTAAGACCATGGCATTTCACAATCCAATTGATTTGATCATTCAACAACATGACTATCAACTATGCAACAATCAGGTAGGGTTCTTCATGATCATACATGGTATTAACACATGCTTTTTTTTTTTTTTTTTTTTGAGACAGAGTCTTGTTCTGTTGCTCAGGCTGGAGTTTGGTGGTGTGATCTTGGCTTACTGTAGCCTTGAGCTTCTAGCCTCAAACAATCCTCCCACCTCAACTTCCCAAGTAGCTGGGACTAAAGGTGTGCACCACCATGCCTGGCTAATTTTTTGTATTTTTTGTAGAGACAGGGTTTTGCCATGTTGCCCAAGTTGGTCTTAAACTCCTGAGCTCAAGCAATCTGCCTGCCTTGGCCTCTCCAAGTGCTAGGGTTAGTCTTGAGTCACTGCACCGGGCCAATCTTAACAAATTCTTAAATAGATTATAAAGTTTTAGTCTCCTGAGAACATGTCTGACTGGAGTAATGGATTATTTTTTAAACTGGATTTGGTAAAATAAATGCATCTCTTTCCCAAAACTAAGATAGTCTTGCATATGAAGATTTTATAATCTTCAAAAAGAGATTTTTTCAATGCTACTTAAAATTTTTCTGTAACTAGAGAAAAAGGAATTATTCCAAATTAACTTTATGAAAGCTTTGTTAATTGAATATTCAAACCTGACAAAAATGGCTTACTAATTTTATTAATAAAAACTGATGCCAAAATAATAAACTATTAACAAGTATAATCCTGAAGTATATTTTTAAGAGGGATATATCATAACCAAATGGAGTTGATGGCAGAATGATTCTACCTTAGGAAAATATTAAAAATTATAATACAATTAATTACAAATATATTAATACAATAAAATTGGCAAAAGAAAATAATATCGATAGTTTCAAAAAAACTTTGATTAAGTTCAACATCTATACCTGAATTAAAAAGTAATTCATAGTGGCATTTCCATTATGATAAGAAATAAGTCAAAGGATACATTCCAAAGCCATTTGGCCAGAAAATGAATTATGAAATATAAATATTTAAACTCAGGTGCAAAATTATATTATTTTAGATGACCTGGAAAAGCTGAGAATGAATTAAATATTCTATTGAAAACAATGAAGGAATTCAGAAAGATAGCTGGTTATAAAAATGGTTTCATATATGAGATAGAAGAAAAGGATAAACAGCATCATGAAGAATCAACCAAACATTTCACAATAGTGGGATACTTGGTAGGTCAGCTAACCACGAACAGGAGGGGGAAAAAGACTGCCAGATTAAAAGAGCCTTAAATGACCCAATAACCAAATATAATATGTGGTCACTGATTGCTTCCTGGATTGGGTAAACCAGTATAAATAACATTTTTACTCAATTGGGAAAATTTGATTAGAGATGATAAAAAATTTCTCAACTAAGAAAAATGGAAAATATTCGCTGAAAATAGCACATATGATATGATATCATTTGACTGATATCATTGTGGTAAATGGTATATACACATACATGTGATATATATATAAAGGGTATATTGTGTGCATGTGTGTTGGTAGATGTAGATAAGTTGGTAGATATTGATATAAATACAGAAAAACATCTGGAAACATATAACATTAGATATTAACTGCAGTAATCTTTCGGTAAGAGGAAATGGGTATTTTATATGCATATTTTAACTTATGTATATATTCTAAATTTCAGCAATACTTTTGAACAATAGATTTTTTAAATTAAATGATTAAATGAATAAAACTAGTATATACATTTTTATACAGCAAAGTGATCAATGAGAAAATATATTAAATTTTTATAATTACCATGCTGAAGAACATTTATAACAATTATTTTATAATTACCATGCTGAAGAACATTATTTCATGTGTTAGAAAATTTACACATTAGAAATAAGTTTTGTGTCCTCATGAATGGATTAATGTTGCCATGGAATTAGATTTGTGGGAATAGCTTTGTTATAAAACGAAGCTCTCCCTGGCTTTCTTATTTTTGCCTTCTTGCCAGTTGATGTCTTCTGCCATGTTATGACATAACAAGATGGCCCTCACTGGCTGCCTATGTCAAGCTCTTGGACTTTTCATCCTCCAGAATTGTGAGCTATATAAACTTATTTTCTTTATAAATTACAGTCTGTGTTATTTTGTTATAGTCACAGCAAAAAACTAAGACATACAATAACAAAAACACTAAGATGCCAAAGAAAACATTAAACAATGTCTAGAACATATATGGAGGAAACCTGATACTCTATTAAGTGATCCAAAATACATACAAGAATTCTTGGGTAGATGAAAAGTTCTTTTTCTTGTATAGAAAAATTCAGTGTTGTAAATATGTCATATTCTTAAATTTCTCATAAGTCAATATGTAATTTGAAATTTTAGTACATTTTTAACTTGATGCAATGCATTAAAGTTCAACTGAAAATGTAAAGGAGCTAGAAAAATTTTTCAGAAACAATTAAAAAAAGAATTGTGGACATGTCCTATCAGTTTATAAGGCAAGCTTCCCCAACATGCAGCCCACTGTCTGCATGCAGCCCACAACGGCTTTGAATGTGACCTCACACACTCAAATTAAAATATTATAAGATTTGTTTTATTTTATTTTATTTTTTAGCTCAACAGGTATCATTAATGTTAGTGTATTTTATGTGTGGCCTAAGACAATTTTTCTTCCACTGTGGTCCAGGGAAGACAAAATATTGGACACCCCTGATTAAGGTATTGTAAGTTATAGTAATCAAAATAGAGTAATGGTCAAAATAAATAGATAAGCAGGACAGAATAGAGTTTGGAAACAGACCCAAAGATAAAAAGATTTTATTATGTGATAAATATTGGCATAAAATTTATATCAGAGGAGGAAATATAGATGGCTTATTTGGTAAAATGTGTTATGTAATTGGTTATACATTTGGGGGAAATAAACATGAAACTTTGGATCTTAATCTCATCTCATGCTATAAAAGAAACTTCAAAAGACACAACATTTTTAAGCAAAACTTACTATAAACACAGTAAGAAAACATATGGCATTTTAAATCTATAGTAATTAAGGTATTTTGCATGGAATACAGATGCTCTAAAGCAGGGGTTGTCAAAATATAGTCTGTGGGTCAAATGTGGCCATACCTATTTCTGTAAATAAAGTTTTATTGGAACTCAAGCCACACCCATTAATTATGTATTGTCTATGGATGCTTTCACAATAAACCATAGAATTGAGTAGGGGTGACACAGACCATATAGCTCAGAAAACAGAAAATATTTACTGTTTGGCTTTTTACAGAAAAAGTTTGCTGACCCTTGTTCTAAAAGAAAGACTGATACATTTGAATACATAAATACCAAAAATCTGCATGGCAAATACTATACAATTAAAATTTAAACTGAGAAAATATTTAAACTATCTATGGCACTGTAAACTTACTAATTGTAATAAGACCTTTTATAAATAAGAAAAGATCAATACCTCAAAAGAAAATTAAGCAAAGCAAACCAACTTGAAGTTCAGAAATAAAGAAAATAAAGCCAGTCAATAAGCATGTGAAAATCAACTCAACTCATAGGATTCAGAAATGAAAGTAAAATATCAGTGAGACATTTACCACATTAACAAAATGTCTAAAACTTGAGATCACCTGCTTTTAATTGAGGTTATGGAGAAAAACTGCTATCTAAAATGCAGTTTGACAATAACATATATCAAATTTTAAAATGTAAATATCTTTTGTGTCAGCAACTTATCCGATAGATGTTTTCTCACGAGGGCGTAATATTACAGTCTTGAGTTTTCAAGAAATTACACCTTTTGGTGCATTTATACAATAGTGGATAATGGAGCTATTATCAAAATTGATATATATCTATATGAGACTCACATTTATTGACATCCAGATCATTTTATTATTGAGGAAAAATAAAGCAAATTGTAATACAATATTTGTAGACTAATATTGTTTCTATATTAAAAATACACATTTACACACATGCAAATATATACTTTCATATGCATATAAAATTGACTGGATAGAAATAGCTGATTTTGTTGACAAGGTTTATTTCTGGAGAATAGAAATGATGAATGGAGGATCATCCATTTCCTAGGAGGAAAATCTTTTATACTCTGTACACTTCTTTTGAATTATAAGCTTTGCATTTCATTGTTTAAAGTCATTTTACTAAAGTTGCCTAAGATTATATTTAAAAAACTACTGTAAAATTTTGAAGTTATATTTAACAATAGCAAAGCCAGGACTATTTTCTACAGTAATTAGGGCAAATTTGGTGATAATGCCTTCTCAAAACACACACCTACAAATTTGAAGGACAAAACTCTAAAACTAGCCCTTAGGCCTTACATGTTTAAGGGCAAAGAATGACTCAATTAAGTATTCTGGGGTTTCTTAAACAGTCTGGTTGTAGAGAAGCAGTTTACATTTGCTCTTTAGCTGAAAAATCAGGGTTTATTAATCATAACAATTACAGTTTTTTATTTGCTTGCAAATTTTTCTGCCATTTGTTGCCATGGCAACAAATCATGTATTGATTCAATAAGGGCATCCTGCATTTCTTAGAATACTGTAATTAGATAACCAATTTGTAATTAAGTCAAAATGAAAACTGACCTTTCTCCTTCAGATGATATAACACTAACCATATCAAGAACAGAAGATTTATGCTTCAAATGAACTTAAATAAAGTTTAAGAAAGTGGAACATTGCTTCCTCTCGAAAACTATCATCTTTTCTCCTTGTCAGTAATACAGACGTAACAAAATATCCAAGGTCTTGGAACACAGGAATTTCAATTGTGTATTCATATGACATTCCAATGTAACATACTGCTCTGTAGAGTAGATATTTGGTGCAATCCATCAACTATTAAAATTCTGTCAGTGCAGTGGTGAGATTTCAGCATGCAGTACAGATGTCTGTGCTGAGAAGCAGAAACAAATAACCAACTACACTAACAAAGTCAGCATTTTTACTTCTTCTCAGCAAAAAGGGAATTCCTAATCTAGTCTAACAGTGCTGTCTTCTCAGAGTCTGTTCAGGTGAACAACAAAAGGCAAACAGAAATGCTCCTGCTTGCCTATATGGGGTGTGACAGCTTTCCAGGAGATCCAATAAGTTCTCAGGGTCCAATAAAAGAAATCTCTTTTCTTTCCAAAACACCAGAATTATAATCCATGCAAGGAGATGTCTATCCTTTCTTCCCAGAGTATTTTTTTCTAAATCTACAAGCACATTACTTAGAAAATTAAATGTCCAAAGAAACAAACGGAAATGGTAAATTGTAGAAATGATATGCTTATGTTTTCTGTTCTTCTTTCATGCCTCTACTGTTCCCTTTCGTTCTCTGTGCCATTTCATTTCTCTCTTACCAATTGTTACCCCTCCAGTTTACGCATTCATCCTCCCTAGCAAAGAGAACAAGGACATTGTGCTGTATTTTAGAACTTTAAGGAAGCATTGTTTTCAAATACAAACCAGATTGAGAAATTAGAGCCCTTCAAGTCAAGCCTGAGAGAGAACCCAAAGGGCTTCTAGCCTAGGCAATACATCTTCAACTCAGGAGTCAGTGTATGTGCTTGGTGATAGGGGAGGTATATTCCTGTACAATAAAACCTCATGCATGAAATTATCATAAAGTGAGGAAAGAGAAAATGTGATAGAGAAGAAAACTTGCAAGCAAATTGGAATTATGGGCAATATATTTGAGACATAGATTTTGACACCTTGAATTTATTTGTAAAGTAGTCTCCAGTTACTGAAAAAATGAGAATCTCAATGGGCATTTTTTTTTTAAGTTTTAGGTGTTGAATCTTTAGAAAGTAAGTGAAATAAGTACAAATGTAAGCAATTTGTCTTGTTTATAGCCACAGAGTCTCTCTCCACCAAACTCATTAGCAAAGTAAGGTAATTAGCACTATGAATGTGGTAGAAGTAGATGATTCTCAACAAAGTTGCTTATTTTCAACTTTCTGCTTATAACAGCACTCATTTGATAAAACTGGGATAATTTAAAGAATAATGAGAAGTTTACTAATATAATTAAATAATAATTTATTGAGTGTTTGCTCTTTATCAGAAATTATTTTAAGAGCTTTAATGCCTTATTTCATTTAATGAACAAAACATAATTATTTATGTATTATTATGTTCATGTTACACATGAGAAAACTGTGTCTCAGAAAGTTTACGTAAGTAACTCAGTACCCCCTTGCTAAGAAGGGTTTCCTATCCTAATGAGCTCAAACAAGAATCCATGCTGTTAATCGTCAAGTTCCTCATTAATTCTTCTCAGATTCAGGTTTTTTGATTTGTAGTCTAAGATGGCTTAAATATTTTTATATTTTAGTATCATAGTGATTTACCCTCACTTCGATGATAAAATTAAAGCCAGTTGGGTAAAGTTACGTAAGTAATATGGACAGCCAACAAGATTATTACAGGGCAATGATTGATGGTACAAACTCTGTGTTTCCATGACACTGTTTAACCCTTTTCTCCATCTGAAAGATAGCAAAGTGGTGGGTGGCCCAGTTACTTCTATTTTTCCAAGAATCCACCCCAGCCATAAACATTACATTTAAACCTAGCGGCCTAAGCTCAAGCATGATGCATAATCTAGTCATGGGAAGAGATGTGATATCAGCTCTGAGTAGTAGCCACAGCAAGGAAAATCTAAAGGGACAAATTAAAGTACACACACATGCACACACCCACTAATAATACACGCACAGAAATAATACATGCAAACACGAGGCTGAAGCTGTACTGGGGTGCAAAAGGAGGTGTTTGAAAAACTTTGTCAAAGTCCTGAGTGACAGCTGAAATAAAGTCCCATACAACCATCTTCCCTGCCCCTAATAGATCTAGAAGTACTGAAGAATCTCACATAGTTTGATATCTGGCAAAATACTCAGATTTTGCCAGATGTGCACTCATTTTGGCCACAAAGAGATGATGTTAAAACTCAATAAGAGGGCTAAGTTAGCATTAGTGCTTTATGGATGAACACATTTTTTAGAAGGTGGTTGTTTCCTTCCAGAAAGTCTCCTCTTGAGAACTTGGCAGCACTTCTTTCCTTCTCCTCTGTTGGCTTAGTCTTTGCTATCCTATGTATTGCTTTGGCAGCACATACTGAATTTTACCTTATGACTTGGACAGAAAAGTGTAGCCTGGATTTGTTGCATATTGGTATAATTTATAGAACATAGACTAGATGAACTCAGAAAGCCCTCAAGGTGTGTAAATAACAGTAAATAAAGGGCTTTGCAAAATATGGTACAAAGTTCTGCTGTGGTAAACTACATATATTTTATTCTTTAAATAAAAAACTATCAGTATGTTTGGAGCAACATGAAAAGTTCCTTATTTAAAAAAATAAAATGGACACAGCTCAAATATGAAAGCCAGATTCTCTAATTTTTTGAGTCCAGGAAATGAATGCCTGTGTGTTTAGCTCCCAGGTCTTTACTATATACTAACTTATTTACATTTATCTTCTAAAGGGGTTAAAATTTAGCACTGCTTCTTCCTTGTATAATGAACATGTGCAATAATAATGAGGACAATGATAACAATACTGCACAGCATGTATACTTTTTTACATTGTCTTTACATATGATCTCTCATTTGATCCTCACAAAAACACTATAAAGTATATAGTGTCAGAAAAGGAAACAAATGCACAGAGAGCATACCCAGAAGATTCACCAGAGACCTTGTCACACAACTTCCAGTCTAGGGCTCTTTCTCCTGCCTCACACTCTCATGAGTGTGTTGCTTTTGAAATCTCTATCTCACACTTCTATAGAGCTAAAAAACCTGGAAGACCTAGGCAAAGATAAATGCAATCATTAGCCTTCAGTCTAGGTTCTAATGTACTACGTCATGCTTTTCACTTGGAATTGATGTAATATTGTGCCATAAAACGGGAAATCTAGTGAGTAGAAAATAGAGTTTGAATACTTTGCAGAGAGAAAATTTCCACTAAACAAAAAGAGAACTGCTATAGTTAATTAACATGAAAATATTTACACACCTTGCCATCTATCTATATAACTTCATCTATTAGCAGACAACTACCTTCATATGTGAAATATATTGCTTCAAGCCAAAATTTGTCTATGATACTCCAAATTGTCCCTAAAGCATATCAGACTGTGGCCAAAGAGAGAAAAGCATACCAGAAAGAGAAGGGAAACAAAGAGTTTCCTTGTAGAATAAATTTAATTGTCCAGAGTTCTGAGTTCCTACATAAAGCAGAAATTCCTCATGCATAAGAAATGGTAGACTCAGCTTGAATGGTTGATTGCTATTTCCTCTAATAAAGTTTCCATGCACTCTCTCACTCCCTTGCTTTTTTACCCTCTCTCTTTATCTAATTCTATGTCTATGTCGATCTCTAGTTATCTATCGTACATGCTTTTGTAGAATTTCAGGAACAGCTTTTTATCTGGAGAATATGGCTGCCTGAAAGAGTTACGTAATATAACAAAAGCTTTACCCCAAAGCTTCTATGCATTCCAAAAGCTTGTACTTGGATAATAGAAATATTAGCCTCAGGTGACTGAGAACACTTACTGTTGGTTGCATAACGTATGGCGGATGAGGCATCCATGAAGTACTCTGGACCTATGCATCAAACAGCATTTATTAGCACAAAGCAATCATAGAGAGAACTTGGTTCTTGTGTTCAGTGGAGTCACACTAGGCCATAAGAAAGTGGAGTCCACCTGACTTTACAGTTAATTCGTGCTCAAAACCAAGGGTAAAAAGGTAATTCTTGGACTTGATTAAATTGGTCACTGAAACAAGGTAAAAGGTAAAGCAACTTCCTATATCAATGGAGCTGACTTCAGTGCCCACATGGCCCAGGATGGGTCTTGGAGCATATTTTGAGGTTGATGTTGAAGGCTAAAGTTTTAGGAGGCCTCAGAGACCATTTGAAGATCAGCTCTCAGGGATGTCATGGCAAGTAATGAAGGAAGCAAGAGTTGACTGCTAAGACTTTCTCTTTTTCTGTCATCTGTTGTAACTTCAAATGCTCAAGTGATCCCATTTTAGAAATATGTCCAAGTGGTAAAAGTTGTGGTAAGAGCTAAAGAGATAAACCAAAAATTTGGGGCAATTATTTTAGTTTAACCCAAGTTAAACACATTTGTAATTATTTTCTCTCCTGGCAATTGGTATAACAAATAAAAATGAGTATGTCAGCCAGCCAACTATTCTTAAATGTACCATGTGTCAGCCAAATGAAAAAGTCAGCCCATATAAGCTGAATGTCACATGCAGAACTCAGAAGATTTTTTTTTTGTATACTCACACACACAGAATTGTCAAAACACTTTGGACTGAAAAAACCTGGTGAAAGGTGAGAATCAACAACACAGATCATTGCTGTAATCTCTTCTTTTGAGAAAAGGGAGCTAAAGTTAAATTCCACTTATGAGCCCTCCCAAGTAAAATCACTCTTCAGTGAATATTTTATTCATGTCACAAAGTGCTCTACACTGTGGCTTAATGGGTGGTCTTGGCTGGAACAGAGGCCACGATCAGAAAAAAAAAAGGAAACACATACACACACACACTCACACATACATGCACGCACATTACAACCAGGCAGGCCTGCAGGAAGAACAAAAACTGAACAGCACCTGCACATAGCCTCATGGGTCCCAAGGAAAGGCAATTAAGAAATCAGCCATTCAGAGACCCTCTAATGTAATTCAAATGAAAAATCTATTCCATTTGCCCACGGATATGTTTCAAGAATCTGAGTGCAGAAAAAGAAAGAAAATGATCTGCTTCAGGGGGAATCAGTTAAGGAAAAGTGCACATAGTCTTAAGTTTGATTCTATGACAGCTGGGATATCCTGAAATGAAGTATATAGTGACTGAACAAGGCAAAACTTCACTGAATTAGTAGCAGTCAGCAGCATTACAGTTTTACCCATTATATAACATCCACCTCCACCAGCTGCAAAATTCAAGAAGCACATGCATACACACGCTTGCATTCTCTCTTTCTCCCTCCAAACTTTTAAGAAATGACACTAGACACTTTCTACATGCAGCATATATATATAGGCGTTTTCTAATTAGAATTGGAAGAACTGTTTGAAGAACAATATTAGGTAGAGAGGAGATTAATATCACATACATAATAACTCAGAGGAATAAAATAAGGAGTATTGTTTGAGGGAGAAATGTGACTATTTTAATCTACCTATGTACTTGGAATTAACTGGCTATAATATCTAGTTGATGACACACATTGAGTCTCAGACTTTCCAGCATTTCAACATGCGGAACCCTTGAGGTCTCTTTTGGTCTCTCTGGAACTGAGAATGAAATAACAGCAGGGAATAGGAACAACTTTTTACCACTTTGATAATTTCTTCTGTTTCTTGGGAAGTAGAATTTAACATCTATCTATGTAGCTTTATCAGGACAACCATGACAAAATGAGATGACAGTGACAAAATATCCTGGAGTGAGTGAAGGAATCGCTAGAAATGTGCTTTTAGAAAAGACACAATAGGGAACATGAACAACCAAAATAACAGACAACAAACAAAATAATTTCCCAGTGGTAAGAGAGCTGTATTAAGGTTGGTTGGAAAGTAGCATAATCATGAAAACTCAGCAGGAAGAATGAAAAGCATAGCGGATTTTATTATCCAGTGAATTGATGCAAACAGGCCCTTGAAAGTATAGACTAACTCATAACTTGAGTATTATTACATTAAGATGTGATTAAAGTGTATGAGAAATGTTTTCTTTTCATTCTACTGTGTCCTTTTTGCCTCTAAATAGTGTATTACTGCAAGAAAGATATCTCCTAAGGTGCAGGTAAATCGGACATACCTGGTATGTGGAGACAGGGGAAGCAGCAATGAATGGCGTGATAGATGTCTGTGGAATCATGCGGTTGGTTGCAATACTGTACGGTGAAGAATAAAATCTGCAAACAGAAAACAAAAAAAAGAAGATTCACGAAGTTGCTACATGCCTGGCCTCTAATCAAATGCTCTCAAGTACCTGTGGGAAAGACATATTTCCACCCGCATGTTTTTCCACCAACCATTAACAGGAATGTCCAGATTTACATTATTTGAATCCACTAAGAGAAATAAGTAGCTCTGAATGAAATGACTTGGAGTCATCTTATGAAATTAGCTGCACAAAATCTTCCTTATGCCAGGTAAGTTGAATACTGTCTCCAACCAGCAGGAGGAGAAAAGCTGAGTGTTGTTTAAAAGGCTTTGAAAGAAAGTCAAAATGAAAGCATCAAGCTTTACAAAAGTGACTGATGTTACAAATACAGGAACTGCATCTATGTCTTCAGTCAGGAAATAAAGACTAGTTCCTAGAAAGTTATAGATATTTTGTGTTACGCATAGGTCCATGCCTTCATGCAGAAAATACTTTCTCCATGAAAAGAGAAGCAACAGGACAATTTGAATTGAGGTTGGAATAGGAATGCTTTCTGGATTACATCAAGGCGCTGGCAGAGACACTGAAGACTATATGATACACTCCTATAGACTCTGTAAAAACACTGAATGTTCTAGTACTCCAGAGCCCTTCACTGGACAATTGTAGAATGCTGCAAGATCAGGAATTCACAAATCAGAAGAGGGATGATTCTTCTGGAGATCCATTAAAGGGTAGTTTTTGGATATAAAAATCGGCGAAATGTCCATTTCTGCCACACTATACTGTCAAGTCCATGAGTTATAGAATGCTCAAATCCTTCAGCAGAATTTTAAATTGTGTTTCCCCCGTGTCTTACTGGTAAGTGAAAGGCTAGAGTGACCAGCCACAGAACAGACAAAACCAGGTTGCCTGAGATGGAGTATGTCAGCGATTTGAGGATAGGTTGGAAAAATGCATGTGAGAAATAATGTTATAATTCTTTCACTTTATTGTACTTTCAGCAAAACTCAATTAGTATGGTTTATTTTTTTTAATAGTATGACTGAGCTTGGAATTTGTGAGACAAAGATTTCATCCAACCTCAGGGGTCACTGAGATTTTAAATAGAGATTTTCATGAGTTGCCTTTCTAAGAAAGCACCCCACGAGACTCCCATGAAATATGGGAGGACTCGAATTCAAGGTTGTCAGGATTCAAGGAATAAATTCTTTAAGCCTATTTTGTATAAAAGTCTTCAAGCAAAGATATAGTCTTAAATGTACTTTAACCTTAACAATGATTTGATAAGATCATACTCTTTTGGGTTAAAAAAAAAAATAGTGTAGATGAAAAAAATTATCCCATCATACATTACATTCTTACTATCCATACTCACCAGACCCATAAATTTATAGTTGTGATGTTTAAAAGAAGCCACTGACTATACACCTGATAGAATGACAAAAAGAGATAATGCAAAGTTTTTTTGTT
Source organism: Piliocolobus tephrosceles (assembly GCF_002776525.5). Classification (NCBI taxonomy): domain Eukaryota; kingdom Metazoa; phylum Chordata; class Mammalia; order Primates; family Cercopithecidae; genus Piliocolobus; species Piliocolobus tephrosceles. The sequence continues at coordinate 137,991,938 of NC_045435.1, forward strand.
TTTAAAGACAGTACTAACAGCTGACAAGGATGCAGAGAAAGTGGAATTCTCATTCAATGTTACTGGGAAAGCAAAACATTACACCCATTTTGGAAAACAGCTTTGCAGTTTCTTTTAAAGCTAAACATACACATTCCCTATGGCCCAGTAGTCCCATTTCTCCATACTAACCAAAATTAAATAAAAATTTTGTTTATGGAAAAACTTTAATCCAAATGTTTATAGAGACTATTCATGCTTGCTCCAAACTGGAAACAAATGTCCTTCCTCTGAATTAATAATCAAATTGTGGCACATCCATACAATGGAACACAACTTAGCAATAAAAGGAAAATAACTACTGAAACATTCACCATGAAGAATGTCAAGTAAATTTTGCTAAATGGAAGAAGTCAGACTCAAAGGGGTATGTACTATGTAATTTCATTTATATCACACTAGGGAAAAGGCAAAACTATAGAGGGGTGGAGGAAGGGGTTGATTCCAAATGAGCACAAGGGAATCTGAGGAGGGGAGATAACTGTTCTACATCTTGATTGTGGTGGTGGTTACATGATTGTATGTATTTGTCAGAATCATAGAACTGTACACTAAAGAGAGTGAATATACTGTATGTAAATTATATCTAATAAACCTGATTTTTTAAAAAAGATAATTGGTATGTAAGAAAACATTCATCTTTTCATTTTAAAAAATTATTCAATATTTACTATATCTAACAAAGACGGGTAAGACTGTAAAATATCCCTTTGAGTTTCTTTATTTAGTCACTTAAATTGTACCATATTTAGGTATTAATCAGCCTAAAGCTTTCCATAGACTTTCCATCGCCATGAAAACAAATGTTCACTTCTTGCATTGGCTAGCACAATCAAGCTATTGCCTACTTCTCTGATACTGTTTTCTTAATCTTTTCTCCATAGCCGACTAGGATTCAACCAAACTGCTTTCTGTCCTGTAATCGCATCATTCTCACTGTCTCTACACTGAACTTGCAATTCTTTCTACCTAAAATGCTTGCTTCTTCAAAGTTTTATAAGGCTGCCTCTTTTTCATTTCTGGTCTCATTCCACTGTCCCTTTTTCAGAGAGGATTATAGCTAAATTAGCAACTGCCATGTTTACCCCAATTGTTTTCTATCCCTTTCTCCTGATTTATTTGTATAGTTCTCTTATCACTATCTGAAGTGGTAATTTTAAAAATTCTTTTTATATATTATGGACTGAATGTTTGTGATCCCCTAAATTTACATACTGAAGCTCTAACTCCTTCTGTGGCTGTATTTGAAGATGGGGTGTCTAAGGAAGTAATTGGGGTTAAATGAGAAGATAAGGGTGGGGCCTTAATGAAATAGGATTAGTGTTCTTTTAAGAAGATATATCAGACAGCTCACTCAGGCTCTCTCACACGCACACATTGAGGAAAGGCCATGTAAGGACATAACAAGCCCCAGGAGTTTGAGACCAGTCTGAGCAACATGGTGAGACCCCATCTCTACAAAAATACAAAAATTAGCTGGGCATGGTGGTGCATGTCTGTATTCCCTTCTACTTGGGAGGTGAAGTGGGAAGATAATTCAAGTTCAGAAGATCGAAGCTGCAGTGAGCCGTGATTGTGCTATCGCACTCCAGCCTGGACAAGAGTGAGACCTTTTCTCAAAAAACAAACAAACAAATAAACAAAAAAGATGGCAGCCATCTACAATCCAGGGGAAGAGAGCCCTTACCAGAATCAGCTACACTGATCTTGAATTTCTACCATTCAGAACTGAGGAAAGATAAATTTTTGTTGTTTAAGCCACCAAATCAATCAAGCCACTTTGTTATGGCAGCCTGAACTGACAAATACAATGTATTGACTATTTCTCATTCTGGAATATCAGGTCCAAGGGGGCTGAGTGTATATCGGTATTGTTGCCTAGAACAGAGCCTGGGAGATAGCAGATACTTGATAACTGTACGTTCAATGAATGAATAAATGCAGAGCAGCTTGTGGAATTCAGCAGTGATTACCATACAGGAAGGGCAATGCCATGGTGGTGGAACCACAGGAGAAGAGTCCCTGAAAGAGATAGGAAGCTGAGGAATGACAGCCCGGAGAAGATGGCCCAACATCACATATTAAATGCTAAGAGGAAGCTTAAATAATGTACCTACTTTCTAAGCATGCAGGGGCATTAGAAACTAGAAAAAAAAAAAAAAAAAACAGTCCTTTTCTATGAAAATCATGGTTTGCATTTGAAAATTCTTCTAGGTCTTCTCTTTGACGATCTTATTTGTGAGGCACTGAACAGTATTTGAGGCTCATAATGACACGTGAGGCATCCAAGGCCACTCAACAAACAGCCCTCCTCATACGCCGTGCAGTGGTTTAACTTCTGGTAGAAATCCAGGTTCAGCCTCTTGTACAGACAAAGCAAACCACACATTACATTTTAGCGTGGCTGGTCTATTTTGTAAAATGCGCCAATTGGAGTATTAAAAATGAAAGCAATAAAGATTGGATTGACAGGCAAAGTTTACAGGAAATTCTATGGGGAAAACAGAGAACAGAAACATAAAGAAAGCAGCCAAGTAAACTGATACTGGCAAAAGGAACCCTTGGGGGAAAATTTAATGCATTTTTGTTCTATCTGCTCTAATCCTATCCATCAAACAAGAATTACATTTCATACTTCCCAGCAAATTCCAATACTGCCACTCAACTCAGAGAGTCATTTAGAACTGAAAATGTTCCGGGAAGAACGGACTCGACATACCGTCTTGATCTCCTAATTCTAGTATTCTGAAATAAGTTCTTCTCAAGTCCAAATATACACCCTGTTTAAACCATGACAGGAGAGGCTACTATTGCATCTGAGGCTTAGAGGTACCATATCTAAAGAAAACACACAAGGCCAGACTCCCAGAAGGGAAGTACAGAATGTGTTTCCAAATCTCTTAGCTTTTTCTCAGTCCCTGCCATGGTCAGGGTTTGAGAACATTTTCACTCAGGCATCACATTAAAATAAATAAATAAATAAATAAATACTTCAAGCAGAGACGTCATGCTATTTGGGAACTTTCTAGGCAGAATAACAAAATGAGGTAAATCAAAACATGTGAATTAATGTTTTTGTATTTGGTAATCTATGCATTATTCATTATGCCTTGCAAATGTTACAGAAAATGGGAATGAGTTGTTTAACAAGTTATTTTCCTGGTAAAAGTTTAATTCTTCACAAAGATTCACGTGGCATTATGTATATATCAAGTGCCTCTTTTACACTTAACCCACTGGTTCTAAGCTACAGGTGATTTTGCTCTCCAGCAGACATTTGGCAATGTCTGGAGACATTTTTTGTTGTCACAACTGGAGCAGAGTGGGGAGCTACTGGCATCTAGTGGGTAAAGGCCTGGGATGCTGCTAAACATGCTACATTGCATAGAACAGCTCCTATGGCAAACATTTTCTAGTCCTGAATGGCAGTAACATCAAGATTGTGATACCCTGCTTAAGCACATGAGCTAGTTACTTCTGGGGAGGTTTTTTAACATGAGCAAAATATTAAATACCAAAGTGGATAAGAGACGTAAACTAAGTATGATCCATGGAAGTCTAAGCTAGCCTTTGAAAAACTGGATATTTTTCAAGGAATGCAAAGAATTACTTGGTTCTTTGGCATTAAAGCAAGTGTCCTCCAGAAATCCAGAAAATGCAAATCTAGGTCACTAATAGGACATTATTTTGCCTGCGGAAAAGTCATCTTCAGGGGATTTGGCAGTCAGTAACAACATGGTAAAATCTTACTTCACTGATAATAAAAATAACATGAATATATCAATAACCCCAGGGTAGAGTTCTTTTTTTTCACTGTACCAAAAACAAATCTTACTTATGCATTGAAATAAACAGCACTGGCTTATGTTTCATGTCCATAGGCAATACTGTTAGGGCTGGAACCATGAATACTACCCTCAGGGTAACACAATAGTACAAGATGAATAAGTTATTGGTCATTTTTATTCTCATACCAACGTATCCTTCACATTAGATTCCTTTCCTAGTGTAATAACGTAAGGTTTCCATATTGCTTAATATCAAATGCCCATATAAAGCAGCCAGCAAACCAATGCTATAGAAAACATTCTTTTTCACATCTCCCCCAAGAATATATTTTATTCAAATAAAACAATCCAAGAGGCTTTTACACAGCAGCTCTCAATGAAAAGGGCACAGGAAAGATGAGATTTTGAATATGGGAGCGAAAATCTCCCACCTCCCCTGTTCATCTTGGAAAGGATGGAATTTCATATTGGATTGCTAAAAGAGCAATAGGGCAATAGTAAAAACAAATTACAGAGTTTTACCAGATAGCTCTAAGAGAATGGACATTTTTATTCTTGTAAGTTAGCCTATAGTAAAAATTGCTAAGATTTTTACTTTTCTGTTGTGACTCAGACACTTCTTCACTCTACCCTTCAGAGTCCTAGATAAAAGTGACATTGATCTAATTTTTTAAGTGATAACTTGGATAGATTCAGGCAGATGACAGAACTGACATCTTCTACTGCCTAAAATGCAAACAGCACAGATTCACCATGGTGTAGTTATGAAATGTTTGTTCTTCCTTAGCTAACAATCAAGCTAATTTCGGGAGTCTTTATTTCAGTTTCATGTTTCTGTATTAATGTGAAGGTTATGAGATTCAGGCCATGTAACTCTTTACACAATTTAACCTACTAGCTACAACTCAGACACATACTTGCTTAAGATACTCAAAAATCCCTATGGCTTAGTTTACAGCTACAGGATTCCATAGGATCACAAAATATGTCGGTCAGCTAGGACGTGGCACCTCTCCAAGAGGAAAAGCTCATGTCAGTGCACTATCAAGAAGCCTTCCCAATTCCTCTTCAGAACACACTTGCCTTTCCTGCACGATCCTATGGAAATAATTTGATTTTCTTTGTGAAAAAATATAAAAAGGCAAACAGTAAAAGACAAGTTTCCCTCTCACCCTATTTCCCACTACTCTGTTGGCCCTTCCCAGATAATCACCATCACGCTTTCTTGTGTACTCCTTCAGAAACATTTTATACATACAAAAGTTAATATAGACGTATATCTTATAGTACTTTGTGGTTTAATCATAATAGTTTTGCATCCTATCTGATAGTAGACTTGTATATATGCCCATTGTTCCTAATATGATGTGAACATTTTCTTTTTTCTAATTTTAAACTACACTGTAGATAGAAAGTTGAAAAAAAATTGTTAAGCTTATTGAACTCAAGTGAATCAGCATTAAGCAATGTTGAACAATATTAACTGTATTGGAGTAAGTTTCAACTACATCTTTGGATACCCTGTGTTCTATGTAAAATGGGACCAGGCTCTTCTCTACAGTAATATTTACCTTTCTGTTAAGTTACTTATCTTTAAGTTAGATTTGCTGCCTAATTGAATACAGCAATGGGAATGAGGAATAATATACTTTATTATGGACACTTATGTTAGGCTCCTTGGTATGCTAAGTAAGTTGTTTAAATCAGCTTCCACACCTCTAAGAGGCATGTCCCAATGTTAACTCAAGAAACAGTATGTTGAGAAAATATTTGTGCGACATCTCACATGCATAGAAACGGTTGTTCTACTGGTGTCCTACCATTGGGAATGTTACCATATAAAGGTAATGAAACCAAAGATGAGCAAAACACTTTAAAAATAATTTCTATAAAGAAGTATCAAATAAATAAGATTAATTAGCTACAATTCTCCTATTTCTTTAATTTCTGAATTAAACTTTCTATCTTCTTATTGCCAACAACACAATGGATAGTCCAAGGCTTCCAAAATTCCATTCTTCACTCAAGACAGAGAAACTCATGGGCAGTTTGGCTACTTTGGGTGAAACTAGAGGTAATATTTTAGGAGAATTAGGTTAATACGTTACATGGGGACAGACTGACTTGATGGCTGGGGAGGAGGATGGTTTCCCTGAGGTCAACTTGCTGGAGCCAAGCAGATGTCATCTGTCACATTTCCTAGTCCTGATTTAGCATTCACAATACTGAGTTAAACAGTCTATGAAAATGAATAAGATATGGTGCTTATCTTCATTGAGTTATATTCTAGCAGGGAACTATTATAGATATGGGTATCAAGAACTACATAATAAAAAAGACTAATTGTCAAACCTATCATGGTAATGCCAAACATAGGGCAACAATAATGTCAACATTTACATTGATCATTATCTGGTACCACACCAGGTTCCTCTAATCTTTACAGATTTATGAAAAGGTGTTGATGTTATTATCTTTATTTCACAGAGGAAGAAACTAAAGTATGGACAATGGGTCCATAATCACACATCTGGTAAATGACAGAGTTTGGATGCATCCCTGGGCAGGATGATTCTGAAGTTTTCACTCTTAACCATTGCTTAAACTGTTTTCCTTATGACGAATAGCATAACTAGTTTTGCCTGGTATGATTTAATGATGTTCTTGAAATGAAAACAGTACTTTAAAAAAGTGTATTATGCTTTTATTAAAAAGTATATTATGATGTAGTTACTGATACCCATATCTATATGGTGTGTGTAAATGTGTATGTGTGTGGTTGTGGGGTCATGGGGAGTGAGTTTTACCATATGGGAACTCAGGCAGAGAGAATTCCACGTTCAACAGGACACAGAGGTACAAAGCAGCATGGGATGTTCCAAGAATCACAGATGGTCCAGTTCAGTGGCAGTAACCAAATTATGAAGTTCTGTTTGTAATATCTGGGGGAGTTTGAGTGTTGTTCTGTAGTTAGTAAAGGCCACGTAATACTTTAAGCCAAGTAGGCAGGTGATTTCTATAGTTACGTTTGCTTAAAAATTATTCAAAAATCAATGTGAAAATTGTTTGTGGGGGGAGATATGTTAAAGGGGGTAAAAAACTTAGAGTGGCAGGAAATGGTAACTGAAGAAATTCAACCAGTGGCAGGGAGGAAGGGCTGGGTTGAAGATATACATCAGATATAGATTACATAAATCTTAATGACTAGGTTTATTGTGAAGAATATAGGATAAGAGAGATCCCGGAGGAGTGGAGATCATAACCTAATGGCTTCAGAGAGAATTTAAAACAAAGGAAAACAAAATTTGATATGTGTGTTTTGTTTGAATTTGTGTAGTTTGTATTACAATATATTGATGAGGATAATGACCTCAGTTTGGGACAAAGACATAGTAGCAATACCTAGTAAGCTAAAACCACAGGTCATTGATCTCTGAAGCTAGTGACACACTTGAAGTATAGACTCGGGAGTCTTACTTTCCTGAAAGCAAGAGAGGTAGACGAGAGCAATTAGAAGAAAGAAGGTGAGAAAAGACCAAACCCTGAGTAAGATTAGTAAAAGTGGGTAGGAATATTTGGTGCACAGGAAGTACTGAAGAGAGGGACTGGTGCTATCATTAGCAGCAAGACAAGAAAATAAAGTGAGGAAAGATAATATGCCTACTTTCAATGGACTAAAATTATTTATTATATAATATTAGCAATATGAGATTAGATAATATAATATGAGACAATATAATAGTATATAAAGTCTCTTGATTTGGGTATCTTCAGCTTAACTGTTTGTTTCTTGAGGAAAATGACATTCATTGTTGTAAATATCTAAGTGGGTAATGGCAGAGGGTGAACCATTTTTGCAACTCTTCAAATAGTTTAAAGGATACAATGTTATATTTTTAATATAAGGTATAAAGACATTTCATATTTCAGGTGATTTAAGGTTGACAGATGTACCTGCAGCAACCCCAATAGGATCCGGGGGTGGTAACTTGAATTGTCAGGTGGAGAGTTTGAGGAAATAAGAGAAATGTTCACTGTGTTCTAGGCTGTCCTCGCTGCCTTGAACATTGCACTGCCCAAAGTTCACTTTGGATTTCTCAGATTAGGAGTTGAAACCTCGATTTATTTTCTATTGTCGATTTGTAATAATTAAAGGCTTTTGGGAAATTATGTCTTTGGAGAATTTTAAACTGTTCATTAGAGAATGACTGATTAAAGTCATGCATAAGAAATTATCATTCCCTAACTTCAGTTCTACATTTACCACTGACTCTTGATCTTTTTTTGTCTTAATGAATCTTAGTTTGTCTTAGTGAGACTTAGTGAGTCTTAGTGAGACATTAATCAGGCATGTTTGAAATTGAGCATATCATCTACATTAGTCCATTTTCATACCACTATAAAGAACTACCTGAGACTGGGTAATTTATAAAGGAAAGAGGTTTAATCGACTCACAGTTCAGCACAGCTGGAGAGGCCTCAGAAAATGTGCAATCATGGCAGAAGGTGAAGGGGAAGCAAGACAACTTATCCACAAAGCAGCAGGAAGGGATGAGTGCCAAGCAAAGGGGGATGAGCCTCTTATAAAACCATCAGATCTTGTGAGAACTCACTATCATGAGAATAGCATGGGGGAAACCACCCTCGTGCTTCAATTACCTCCACCTGGTTTCTCTCTTGACACATGGGGATTATGAGGATGCCAATTCAATATGAGATTTGGGTGGGGACACAAAGCCTAACCACATCATCATCTTTCTTCACTTTATTTCCTTGTCTTTCTGCTGATAGTACAGGTTCACTTTCGTTTCTCTCTTTTGCCATCAAATATAACATCCAGTTATAGTTGGTCATTACATGTTGTCAGAGCTCAGCTCAAGGCATCACTTGTTTAGGTAAGTTTTAACCACTCAAGCAAGACTAGACCATTCATAACACCCTACAATTCACCATTGGATGCTTATGGTATATAAGTAATAAAATACTTTTAATGTTGATTTCCTTTGCACAATGTAGATGAGCAAAGACTGGTTGTGTCTTCTTCACCAGTATGTCCCCAGCCCTTGATGGATAACCCTGAATGTAGGATTGTTTGGTGGCCACTTGCTTAATGCATGATTGGAAAGTTTCTTCAGGTTGTCTCTCCTTTTGGTGTCTTTCTTCCATTCATACATAAGCCACTCTAGAACAAACTCTTACACTTCTATAACTGGACTATTTTAATATCCTCTTAATGATGCTTCCTACTAGGAGGATTTTCCTGCTCCAATATAGTCTTCATTATTTATATCGCACCAGTCTGTTGCTAAAAAAGAAACAATAATTACTCCCCAGGCTTATGAAGTAAAAACCAAATACTTGAACTTCTAAATCTGGCACCAAAAAAAAAAAAAAAAAAAGTTCTAAACTTATAAAACTGCTTCACAAGAAACTTTCACCCCAGTAAAACTTGTTGGATTGTTTATCTCTACAAACTCCACTTCCCTTCATGCCAGTCCACTTTCTCAATAAGCATTTTTCCTAATGTCTATCCTTGATAAACTAAGTCATCCTGGATAGCCTATGTCAAATCTCATTGCTTCCATATAGCCTTCCCTTTGTCCTAGCTGGACAAAGACAGAAGGCTCTATTTAGTGTTACAGACTGGCATTTGATTCCCAGCTCTGCCTTGGACTACATGGCCTCATTTTCTTATCTGTAAGTGGGATATTAACACTCACCCAAAAGGAATATGATATAAATAAATTAAATAATTCATATAAGGTATTTTGATATGACTTTTTGATTTTGCTTCAGAATCATCCAGCTGTAAAATACATTTTGGGGCAACTGAACAAAGTTTAAAAATAATCTGGACAATAGATGATATTTCGAAATTACTACTGATTTCATTTTATGTGATGATATTTTTATCATGTGACTAACGTCTTTATTTTTGAAGATGTAGGAAGTTAGAAATATTATGTTTAAATTTTACTGTGACATGATCCAGCAAAAAGTATCAATATTTCTAATGAAAAATATTTAGCATCATTTTAATTTAATAATTGACTACATAATTGTGTATAAAAGTTAATTGTTATTTTATTTATATCGTTAACAATCTAAGCTTTATAAATGCAAAAATAAGTTATGTTTGGGTCACTGCTGCATCTCCGATCCTTGGCACAGAGCCTTGGGCAACAAGATACTTTTTACAAGTAGATACATAGATAAATACTATAGACAGGTAGATATGTATATATACACATAATACTTACTATAGATAGGTAGATACATATGTATATATAACACACACCTGCATACATATGCATGCATGTAAAATATTCTAAAATATGAATACTTATTGAATCTAATTAGTGGGCATACAGATATTTTTTGAACTACTGTTTCTGTTTTCCTTTGTATAAATTTCCAATATAAATTCCTAATTGTAATCACATGTATTCATTTGAAACTATATGCCACTAAATTATAAATATAAAGTACTTTGCACATAATATGTGTTCAATAAATGTCATTCCTTTCCATTATAACATCTATTTTCAGTCACTATCACAATATAGAATGCTTTATTTTTTACTTTCTGAGTTCATTATTTATCTCCAACTATATAATATAATTCTAGAGGACTTTCTTCTCCATATCTTTACTTCTTTCTACACACCAAGTTTATAGCACCTTGTTGGAAATAAGTAAATGCCTATTGGATATATGAAAAGATATCCTTAATTTTCACTTCCAGAGGGAAATTTTAATCAACCCAAGGACAAAGGACTATACTCCTACCCTCGTCTACCATTAATTTGTACTTTTTCATGGATGAGTAGACTGTGAGCCTCTTGAAGGAAAGGGTCTCATATCATACACTTTCTTTTAATCGATAGAACATAGTATTGTGCCTGGGATACTTACTGGGTGTTTGTTGAATGACTGGATGTATGACTGCCTGAATGAATAATATAAGAATAAGAGGTAATTATTTAAATACTTTCAATATCCCACAGATTTTCTTTAGAGGCAATTGACAAAATAGAAAATGAAGTTTCATTTATTCTACCCTCTATGTTGATCTTCAATGAGGTCTTCATACCGAGAATGAAAGACAGACTACTGAAAGCCATGGAGATACCAAAATAAAAGACAGTGAAAAGAAATAAGCAAACAACCAAAAAATAATTATTGGCAAATACAAGACAGCCTAAGCAAAGACATTAGGAAGTAAGAAGAAAGTTTCAACGAAAGATATTTAGAAGTCACGGAATTTCAGAGATGCCACACCATGTAGTTTCACACTTGTTTTTCAGAGGAGGAAGTTTAAGCTATATGACTTGTTCTAAGTAGGTGGATACAAATTTCCAGGTTCTTATTAAAATGAAGATGCAGTCACTTGAGTTACTAACTTGACTTTCCTCCATTATCATTTCCCTGATCACCAGAAAGAAAGAATAAATGGACTTGGGCACACAACAAAAAGTGTTTGAAAGCTAACTCTAGAGTTATTATTCTCTCAGTCTAGCTTAACCTGTTCTCCAAAGACAGAGAAAGAGGGAGGGAGACAGAGAGGGAGGGAGGGAGGGAGAGAGAGACAGAACAGGGTTTAATGTGGGCAGCGGCATTGTGAGAATGGGAGATCAGAAAAAATTATAGGAAGAAAAAAATTACAATGATGAAAAATACTTGGTTTAAAGTTTGTCTTTAAGGATGTAAAACAAAAGCAAAACGAATTTGAACATTTTTCTTTGGTGTTGATTCAGAGCTCAAAAATCTATTCACAATTAAAACAAAGAAAATGTGGTCTACTTACCCATTCTGTATGGCAGCTGTGGGGTCATAGGTCAAAGCCATGCCAGCCTATATACAGGACAAAGAGGGAAGAAAACAAATCTTAACGTTTTTATTGTGGTGCCCAAAACATTTAGTACACACACAGACTCTTATCATTACTTTCCATGATTTAAGTTTGTTTTCTTCTAAGAGTTATCTCTACTCTTACTGCCAAGACTAGCATTTTTACTATCCACAAACCAGAATATACCAGTGAGTTGGGAGTTTATGTTATACATTCAGACATACCAAGAAACAATGCAGCTTGGATGATTTCCATTTTTATTTCTTAAAACATCCACTGTCTAACCTCACATTCTTATAATTTCACACTATTGTCAAGAACACCTATTGTACGTCTCATGGCATGATAAAAAAAGTAAGAATGAATCCTGCAGTTAGGATAAAAATAAAAGCTACTTAAAATGCATTCAATATTAAAGAAGAAAATGTTTTAAAAAGTATTTATTTAAAAATAGACCATATGCCTAAAGGGTGTGTAGGTAATGAGTCCAGAGTGCTTGTTCGATATATTGCTATTTCTTACCTTAACAAGAGTGATAGAAAGGGGAGGTCATTTACATATGATGAAAATCCTAGAACACATGGCTAATAAGGAGGTAGTTTTGTTTTGTTTTTAGGAATAAGACCACCTCAGAAAAAGTACACTTCTCTATAACTGGACATAGTTTCTGAGAAGAATATAAACTTCATGAGTGTTGATTCACAGTCTACCTTGTTCCTTCATGTACATCATCACATTTGATCCTCACAACAATCCTATGAAGTAGGCAGGAGGAGTATTTTCTCCATTTTATAGATGAAGACACTGAAGCTTGGAAAGGTCAAGTGACTTGCTCAAGGTCACACATTTGGAGGCAGAACCAGATTTCAACCCAAGTCTTCTGATATGGGCTCCTTTCCATTCTTTGGCTATGACATTGGCCCAAGAATTAAATTAGACCTGAGTATCATATCCAACAATATGGGGAAAGTTTCTCTGTGGCCATATGGGCATACTATCCTTTGTTTACCAGGATTGTCAACATGGTTAATACTTACAAAGCTTACAATGTTGAATGGAATTTAAAACTGTCCAGATTATCTTTAGCGTGGATTTTTTTTTTCTTTTTTCAAATTTAAAATTGAATTAGATCAACATCAATGTCTTGGCTTTGATAGTGTACTATAATTACTTAAAATATATGAATTGGGAGAAACTTAGTAAAAGGTAAATAGGACGTCACTGTACATTTATTTTGTAACTTCTTGTGAGTCTATAAATTCTCCAAAATAAAAAGTTAGAAAAAAAGTGGATGAGCTATGAAGACTTTTGTAAAGGATAAGAAACCATAGACATTTTAAAGAAAACAAAATACCTTTCCTGTTTGAGTTTTTTTTAATTTTTCCATTGTGGTTGAGGATGGTTTTCTTGTTGGGCTCATTGAATTCTTCAAATTTAGCTTATAAATGACATGAAAATTCTCAATCTTCTAACAGAAGCCCTGATGTACAGTATAGCCTGCTGCTTTCAGCTGAGATCGCATGCATTCTTTCCATAAATAATAAATTTTAAATTATTATGAAGATTGGTATGAGGAACAAAAGTGTAGAGCCATATACGAATGGAATTGGTATAAAGGGAGCATACATAAATTGAAACGGAGTTCACAAACAGAATTGAAATGACTGTCAGAAGTTAACAGAGGTGCACTGAGAACACATGTTTAATGATAACTGCATGATCTCTTTAAATTTAAGAATCTCACTCATGTTAAAGAAATACACAACTGATAATATGACAAGCTGGAGGACTGAGAAATGAGAAGAGAATACAACAACAGAAATGAAAAAAGGGTTTTTGTTTTTTGGGAGAGGCAAAAAGATAGTGGTGTCAAGATGAACAGAGATTCCAAGTTTAAATTCTTCCCAGGGATGAAGCGTCTGCCACATGACCGGCTGGAGCCTGGCCATAGGCTGAACACAGAATGGAGCTGTCCAGGGCTTAGCTGAAACTCTCTGGTCTCAGGAACTGGAAAGGGCAGTTGTAAAAGCTGTCCATTTAGAATTAGACTTCCCTCTTAGGAACACTAAGTTTCTGTCCCCTAATTTATCCAAGATGTGGCACTGCAGGTAGACTAAAACTGGTGGACTTTACATTCAATAGAGATATTATTAGTGCATGAGAGATTTAGGATGATAGTTATATCTTCAGTCTACTAATTATCTCAAATCATTTAAGTCCTGGGGACTTATAGGAAGCCTTCTCTAGTCAACTGCACATTTACTTCTTTTTCCTTGTACTTATTTTCCTACGGTGCTCAGAGAGACCAATGCTATCCAGCCCCTCCTGAATTATAAACTGTCTTGAGCATTCTCTTTTTATGCCATGCTTATTTGTTCTGGCCACTTAAGAATTTTTTCTTGCATTTCACTTGAATTCCTTACAGATTCTAGCTAACCAAACAATTCTGGCTAGGAATACAGTAATTATCAATAAACTCTCTTTGTTCAACACACATTTGTTAAGGAAAAAATCCTACATTGACCTCTTTCTTCATCTTAAACCCCCATCCTATCTTTCAGAAGACGGAAAGGAATTGACATCAGTAAGGTACAGTGGAAATCATATGTTTTGAAATCAGACAGACCTGAGTTCAAGTTCTAGCTCTGTTACCTTGTAGTAGTGTGACTTTGGGCAAATTATTTAACGATTTGAGCCTCAGTTTCCTCAACTGTTAAATGGTTTAATAATACCTACCTCAACAGATTGTTGTGAAATTTAAAAGAGATTACATTTGTAAAGCACCCAGCACAGTGCCTGGAGACAAGACACATACATAAATATTATAATACAAAGCAATATGTGTTAACTGCCATATGAGTGGTATGGATGGGGTGCAGATGAGAGAGGCTGGGGGTGAACAGATAAGGCATGTAGAGAATTACAGGTGAGCAGAACCTAAAAGATGAAGAGGATTTCCACAGATGGAGATGAGAAGTCAAGGCCAGCTCAGCCAAAAGAAATACTATGGAAAAATGGAAAGGTGAGTGAGCTATTTTCAGTAGAACATGTGGAGGGGAGAGTGGGAAATAAGATTCAAAAGGTAAGGACGGAGGATCTTGATTGCCCAGCTCCTCTTGCGGAGCGACTGAGTATTTTTGAGCAGGGATATTATATACTCAAAGAGTGAATGGGGAACAGGAGTTAGCATGAGCGCCCTGGAAAACACAGGGTAAATCCAGAGGAATGAGTAACTAGAGTAGGTACCTTGGGAGAGAAAGGTGGGACGAATCTAAGGTGAGATTTTCATTGCAAAAGGGTAGGGAATGAACACAAGATTCACCTACTTCATGATTTTGCCTAGGGACAGTCCTGTCTCTGAGTACCTTTGGCAAGAGGAGACAGCAAGAGATAGTGTCAGGTCATATGCATCTGGAACATTGTGGGTAACAGCACGGCATGAGTTAAACAAAGAGTTGTTTGAACTTAACCCATTGGCTGAATACAATAGCACAATAACTAACACTTGGATACACCTGGTTTCCACATCATGTGTAACAGATTGTTGAGTCATAATTCTAATATGGTCTTAATGCAAATTTTGCATTCAATTTCCTTTTGTCTCTTTCCACAAAAGAAAAAAGGAAATCGATTTTGCTGCTCTGTCGAGCTACCTTTATACTAAGCTAGAACCATGAAATCATCATTATATAATCACTAAATATTATGGCATGTTTACAAACTCAAGAGTCACACAAAAAGTAAAATACCTTGGAACAAAATGAAAATGTCACACCACGTATGTAGAAAAGTGATGCTTAATCATGTCACTTACTTTCAAAAAGGAGTTATTAGATTCAGAAATATTTTCCATGTTTCAGGTCCGTTATTTGTATATTAGAGACATTCATAGTTTATTTAAAATAAAATGTGGCATTTTTGTCATTTTTCAAATACTAAATACTAAGTTTTAATTTAGTATTTCAGCCATATTAGGACATTTCTAGGTCTTCCAGACAAGATTTTTACTATGGGAGCTAAATATTTTAGAAGAAAATATTTTCAATGGTATATCGGAATAATTAGGGGATTTTTATTTTTAACAAATGCATCTTTATTTTTAATAAATTCACTGAGACAATTCAGTTGACTTAGGAGATAGCTATTTGATATTCATAACTGTAAATGATTAGGTTATATCAAGAGGTAATAATTATGGAACTACTGCTTAAAGAGTATACATTAGGGACCAGGCATTGCTACTTCAGAAAGATTCCCTAGACTGCAATGCTTAGTCTTACTTGAGGAGCAGAGAATCATTGACGATAACAAAGCCAGTATGATGATGGCTTGAATGACTTTTTTTTTTTTTTTTTTTAACCATTGTTGAAAGTATTTTTAGACTGCAAAATAAATGGGGATCAAAATATTGGGAGCAGCAAAATTTATACAAACTGATACAGACTGCAGTTCCTGGACAAATAAAACAATGATATTTTAGCCTAATATTTCTCCTTTTCTTAAAGTCTGGCCTGATACATAATTGGGTAAATTACAAACAATTACAAAGATTTCTCGTCTTCTACAATCAGAATTAACACTTTAATAAATGTATAGAAAATGTTGAATATTTTATTAAATATTGTATACTGAATTAGCACAAGTTGAGTTCAAGAAGCTAATAAAAACAAATATAATATTGTTTTCTGGATGTTATATTTAAAGTGTTTATTTCTTGCAGTGAATTTTAACAATATTTACATCTGTTCACTGGTTATGATCAAAATTCAATAAAAATAAGTTGATTAAAAATTATGTATAAAAAGGGGCTTAACATTATGACTTATAAACATCTAGGTACTGCTGCTGAAGTAAAATTTCACTTAACTTTGCTCATATTTATTTGATAGTATTTCTACTTAGAAACCTTTAGTGAACAAGTCATGATACAAAATTATGTGTACAATATGTATTGAAAGCAAATATTTTAAAGATCGCTGACTAGAAATGAAACTAAAAATGAATTTCAACAAGATGTTAAAATACTAGGGTATATAACTATAACATGTATTTTTTTTTTCCTTTAATGCATTGTTTTGACTTATTTTTATTTTTACTTTAAATATTTTAGAGACAGGGTCTCACTCTGTTGCCCAGGTTGGAGTACAATATAGCTCACTGTAACTTCAAACTCCTGGGCTCTAGCAATCCTCCCGCCTCAGCCTCCTCAGTAGCTGGGACTAGAGGTGTGCACCATTAAGCCCAGCTAATTTTATCAAAAAAATTTTTTTTTGTAGATATGGGGTATCACTGTGTTACTCAAGTTGTTTTCAAATTCCTGGCCTCAAGTGATCCTCCCACCTTTGCCTCCCAAAGCACTGGAATTACAGGAATGACTTTTGAGTTTTAAAAGTTGTATGTAATAATATTTCCATAATGTGGGGTGAGGGAATCCTTTAATTTATAATATGTCTTCTATGACTTGTGTTAAAATTTTTAAGAGGGAAAAAAGGGCATATCATTTATGAAAGTAATATAGGTCAGAGGCCTGATTCAGAAGTAAGCTTGAAAATGTCAGGGTGCATTTAGCTTTGCTCGGTCAGTAGAATACAGAAGTAGGACGGAATGGGATTACTACAACCAGAAGGGTCAAGGTGAGAAGGGGAAGGAGGTCAGTAATAAAGAAAGAAAATTCTGGGGAAATTTCTGGGGAAATGGTTTCTAGTAGTGGAAACCAGTAAGAATTCAGAAATTTAAATGGCTACACACTGGCTGAGAAATTGAGGGTCTCATATGTGATACTAAAAGTGTATATGTCTAAGATATTCAAAGAAACCAATAAAAATCATCAGTGATCAGAAACCTACTAGATCAGGGGTCTCCAACCCCAGAGCCGCAAACCAGTAGCCATCCGTGGCCTGTTAGGAACCGGGCTGCACAGCAGGAAGTGAGCAGCAGGCAAGCAAGCACACCACCTGAGATCCACTTCCTGTCATTTCAGAGGGGCATTTGATTCTCATTGGATTGGGAACCCTATTGTGAACTGCATATTACGGGGATATAGGTTGCGTACTCCTTTTGAGAATCTAACTAATGCCTGATGATCTGAGGTGGAAGAGTTTCATGGTGAAACCATCCCCCTCCCCAACACCCCTGTCAATGGAAAAATTGTCTTCTACAAAACCAGTCCCTAACGCCAAAAATGATGAGGACCACTGTACTAGATGGCCAACATTAATTGGCCAGAGAAAGAGTTTTTAACTTTCTTCCTGTTAAGGGAGAAACTAATCTTGGAAAAAATATGCCCAGAGCAAAACTGAGGGCCATGTATTAGTTCACTTGCTGAAAGGGGATATGAGCAGATCACCTTCTGATGTTCATAAGAGTCAAGTGGTAGAATTTTACTGGGGAACAACTCTGGCACAGTCAGGGAACTACTGAATGGTTTGTTTCTACCAGGAGAGGCAGTCAACCATGTACAGTAGTTATCTACTCTCACCTGCTAAAGGGATGCTCCTTAGGCTACTGTGCAGTTATTTGCTCTCTTGAAGAGATGAACCACAAATAAGATCATAAATAGGGCAATTCCCAAGGTCTATGCAGCCTGAGGTAAGACAGTAAAATCTGGGCTAATGATTCTATAAAATGTTCCAACAAACCTGTGAAATGGCCTACACTATACTCTTTAATTTTCATAATTTCTGAATCCAAGGAATACTTTGATTCCAAATAATAATTACATTCATTTACATCATCTGATGAGTGTATATTTCTTCTTTGGTTTCTGTGATCCTCTCCCCTTATTTTGTTCTGACTTCTCAGAAAGCAATTTCTTCTTTAGTGTTCCTTGACCCAGCTGCCTATGAAATACCAGAGTGCTCAGGGCCAGCGTTTTATCTCTCTCCTTTACTGCAATACAGTGATGACATTCACTTTCTTACCCCAACTATTATTTATTTCCTGGTGATTCCCAGATGTTTGTCTCAAACTCAAGTCTCTATCCTGAATTCCAGAAACATATCATCAAATTTAACTAGTAAGTTCAATGCATGATTACTGTCTTCTTACAAGCTATGATTTCTTGTTTGGGTGTTTATGAATATATTTTGGTATAACATCTTCTACTATATTCGCTTAGAACCTCTTTCCAATCCATCAGTCACACCACTGCGTTACGAGGATTGCTCTTGAGAGAGGCAAATCTGACCACATTATGGTCCTCCTCTCAGCAGCATCCTATTACTTTGAGAGAAAATCTGGCCCACAGAAATCTCATGATTAAGTGCCTTTGTATCTATTGGTCTCCACATCTTTTATTTTTTCACCTCTAGACTTCACCAAATTTAGACATTCATTGACCTTGCCCTGGAGCATTAGCCCTGGACCTCTGCAAGGGCAGTTTTTGGCTGCAAACTCTCCATCACTGTCTGTGGGAATATTTCTATTCTATTCTTTCAGCCTCAGACAAGATATCATAGCCTCTTAAAGCCAGCTCTTTCTCCAGGCGGCATTAAAGGCATTAACTATTGCCTTTGTCCTGCTCTCATGATCCAGTGGGGAAGCTAATATGACCATGCTTTGCCATGTGTATCTCGCAACTAGTCACGCTCATCTTGATATCTCCTCTTTCTAGCCCAGTGCTTGGGACATTGCAGAGGCTCAATAAATGTTAGTTAAATGAATTAATACATGAATAAATCACCTAAAGAAATGTTTGTATTTGAACTTTAAATTTTTATTTGAAAATAGTTTAAGTTTTTTTTCCATTTTGTTAGTAAAATTTACTTTGGAAAAGCTTCAGTTGGACTCAGCTGAACTTTTAAAGATAATTTTTTTAGCCTTTGATTGGTCAAAGAGATAGGAGGAAGCGAGTTCAGTACAGAAATTGCTAAGAGATCTTCCTGATGTGGGCTCGAACCAAATTACAGGCAGGAACCTAGGAGGAATTAGAAGAAGCTGAAAACCTGGAGGCCCTTCTTCACGCAATTACTGGCCTAGAATCAGGATAAGAGAAAAACTATTAAAAGTCATTTTGACAGCTTCAATAAGTTTTTCAAAAATCAAACAAATAACATGCTGGGGATTTATCACTTTAAATGCAGTAAAATGGTCAGAGAACAGAGAAAATTAACTTCTTTATGTTTGAGAAAAGAACATCAAATGGAGTCTTAATATTGTTATTTACATGCACTGTGTCATCACAATCTTTCTTCTTTTTGGCTTTTGCTAACATAGTACTATCAGGCAGAAGTTTTCCCTGTATGGGAATCAAGAAGGACAAGATAGAAAGATGCCATCAGAACTAATACTGGAAGCCTGAGAAAGCCTATGGCACAGAAAATGCTAGGCTAAAGGAGAAATAGAAGAAAAGTATAATATGATATAGTTAGCTAAAGGTCTCAGAATCTTGGGAAAAAAGGTTTTAATCTGAGTTTGTCATTAAAACCAAAGTTAAATTAATTAATTGATACCATAAAAAGACAAGACAGTGTTATCATATTTTATGTAGGTTCACCTGTTTTTATCTCAATTTAAATGGCTGAATTTCATAGATTTCAAGACACAGGCTTTTTTTTTCACATTTTAATATCTGTGAAATTGGGATTTACATGATAATTGATAGCATTTTATAGTACGTCAAGTTCCTTTTCTTTTATTAGTGGTATTTAAAGTAATATTTCATCTTTAATCAATGGTGTCTTATAGTCAATGATGTAGTACCTATACTGTGAAATCCCACCATAATATGGTTAAGTAGGATGAAAAATATACAATGTTGAGATTGCTACTAAGATGAGTCTGTGTGGCTAGACAGAGGAAAGTTTCCAGGAATTTGGTTAATTGACCCATATTCTTCCAGGTTCCAGTTATAGTTTGATGTTACTTGGAGGTTGTAAACTGTTGCTTAAACATTGATGGGGATAATTCTGAATCTCGTGGCAGGGTGGGATGGCCAGGACACTACCAACAACTCCAGAAATCTCCCAGTTGGTAGGTGCCACATATAGTTGTCTTGATCCGTGGAGAATGGGTCAGGAGACCCAATCAGGGTACACAGATATTTATCGTCAAATTTTCCACTTGTAATTGCTTGCTGTAATCTTTCCAGCCTTAAGCCCTTCCTAAATTTCCCACTGCTAACCCTGCCCAAGAACATAAGTATGTTATACTACTCTATTCCTTAAGAACATAGGCTAGGCAGAGGACTGAAGCTCATCACCAATTACATTAATCCAAACTTACACTATTACAGGGATTAACATGACTTACTTTTGATCCTTAGTGATCATAGGTTAGTAAATACTGGGCCTAGTATCTTTAAAATAAAACACTTAACTAAATAAGAAAGTTTTCATGCTGAATTACTGAGAATTCAAGTTCTTGTGCCAAAAGAAAGAATTATTTTAAGATTAGAAGGTCCATTAACCTTGAGCTTGCTCTCTAAATTGCAGATAAAGCATATAGAATAAATACAACCATATCTGGCATGCTAAGTACGAAAACCAACTTGCAAATGCTAACATGCATCATAATGGCCAAAAACTCTTTTCAAGATCACATATGTAAAGAATCTCCTTCAGTTTAAGGTTAAAAAGATCATTTGCAGAACCTGGCAATGTTGGTAGATATATCTTAATTTTTTTCAAGGTCATCTTAAACAAAAATTGGGACAACTAATTACCAAGCACTGTGATATAAACAAATAAAATAGTGATAAACTATGTAGATGATGTCCTTACCTTGGAAAATGGTCTAAAATGTTCTGAGCCTAGATAGTATTACCACATTTTCCAAATAATTCTTTAGATATACCATTTTCTAGGAATTGTGCTTCCGTTTCTCCTTATTTTTATCTCTAGTGGCTTAATTCTGTGTCTCCGAAATATCAAGATTCCACTGTTCAGTATTATAAAATTCAATTGCACCCCATATGCCTTCAAAGATAATAGAAATGTTGTGTTCCCAGACTGCATTGTCAAGTTTTCATATTTATAAGAAGAATGCTGACTGGTGACTGGTCAAATATTTAATGAGCTAGATGCACCATTAAGAGCAGATTCAACTAAAGACAAAGGGGCTATTTTACTGAGTGTGTCTTCTGTCCCTCACTTCTAAGAATGTCCCAAAGCACATACTTTACATTAGCATTAGTAACAACTAGTGACAGCCAAATGCTATATATAAAAAAAAAAAAAAAAAAAAAAAGGCCATGATCAAGTAGGCTTCATCACTGGCATGCACGGTTGGTTCAACATATAAAATTAAGAAATGCAATTAATCACATAAACAGAACTAAAGATAAAAAACACTTGATTATCTCAAATGATGCAGAAAAGAATTTCAATAAATTTCAACATCCCTTCATCTTAAAAACTCTCATTAAACAAGGTTTTGAAGGAACATAACTCAAAATAATAAGTCATCTATGAAAATCCTATAGTCAACATCATACTGAATGGGCAAAAGTTGGAGGCATTCCTCTTAAAAACCAGTACCAGACAAGGATGCCCTCTCTCAGTGCTTCTATTCAACACAGTATTGGAAGTCCTAGTCAGATCAATCAGGCAAGAGAAAGAAATAAAGGGCATTCAAATAGGAAGAGAAGTCAAACCATCCCTGTTTGCAGACAACATGATTCTACATCTAAAAAGTCCCATAGTCTCAGCCCCAAAGCTCAGTCAGCTGATAAACAACTTCAGCAGAGTTTCAGGATACAAAATCAATGTACAAAAATTACTAGCATCCCTATACAGCAATTGCAGCCAAGTCAAGAGCCAAATCAGGAAGGCGATCCCATTCACGATTGCCACAAAAAGAATAAAATATCTAGAAATACAGCTAACTAGGGAGGTGAAGGATCTCTATGATGGGAATTACAAAACACTGTGCAAATGGATCACAGAAGACACAAACAGATAGAAAAATACCCCATGTTCATGGATAGGAAGACTCAATATCATTAAAATGGTCATACTGCCCAAAGCAATTTCAATGCTATTCCTATCAAGCTACTAATGACATCACTCACAGAACTAGAAAAAAAAAAAAAACTATTTTAAAATTCATATGAAACAAAAAGAGAGCCTGAATAGCCAAGGAAATCATAAGCTAGAAGAACAAAGTTAGAGGCATCACGTTACCTGACTTCAAACTACACTACAGGGCTATAGTAACCAAAACAGCATGATGCTGCTAGAAAAACAGGCACATAGACTAATGGAACAGAATAGAGAGTCCAGAAACAAGCCCAGAAATGAGGTCGCATACCTATGACCATTTGATCTTCAACAAAGCTGACAAAAGCAATGGGGAAAGACCCCCTATTCAATAAATGGTGTTGGGATAACTGGCTCACCATATGCAGAACATTGAAGCTGGACCCCCTCCCTTACATCATGTATAAAAATAAACTCAAGATGAAGTAAAGACTTGAATGTAAAACCAAAAAACATAAAAACCCTGAAAGATAACCCAGGCAATACCATCATGTACATAGGAATGGGCAAAAATTTAATGATAAAGATATCAAAAGCAATCACAACAAAAGCAAAAATTGACAAATGGGAGCCAACTAAACTTAAGAGCTTCTGCACAGAAAAAAAAAAGATCAACAGAGCGAACAGACAACCTACAGAGTGGGAGAAAATATTTGCAAACTATGCATCTGACAAAGGTCTAATGTTGAGCATCTATAAAGAACTTATATTTACAAGAATAAACCAAACAACCCCATTAACAAGTGAGCAAAAGACACGAACAATTTTCAAAAGAATATATACATGTGGTCAATAAGCATATGAAGAAAAGCTCACCATCACTGATCATTAAAGAAATGCAAATCAAAACCACAATGAGATATCATCTAACACCAGTCAGAATGGCTATTACTAAAAAGTCAAAATATAGCAGATGCTGGTGAGGTTGCAGAGAAAAGGGAACACTTATAAACTGTTGGTGGGAGTGTAAGTTGGTTCAACCATTGTGGAAAGTAGTATTCCTCAAAGAGCTAAAAGTAGAACTACCATTTGACCCAGCAATTCCATTGCTGGGTATATACCCAGAGGAATATAAATCATTCTACCACGAAGACACATGTATGCAAATGATCATTTTTGCACTATTCACAATAGCAAAGACATGGAATTTACCTAAATGCCCATCAATAACAAATTGGATAAAGAAAATGTGATACATATACACTATGGAATACTATGTAGTTCAAAAGGAGAATGGGATCTTGTCTTCTGCGGGAACATGGATAGAGGTGGAGGCCATTGTCCTTTGTAAACTTATGCTGGAACAGAAAACCTAATACCAGATGGTCTTACTTACAAGTGGAAGCTAAATGATGAGATTTCATGAATACACAGAAAAGAACAACAGACCCTGGGTTCTACTTGAGGTTGGAGGCTGGGAGGAGAGAGAGGAGCAGAAAAAGTTACTATTGGGTACTAGGCTTAATACTTGGGTAGTGAAATGATCTGTACAACAAACCCCTGTGACAGGAGCAAACACAATAACATTTTATAAATTGCATCAATAACATTATTTGTAAGGACACAAAAAATTCAAAACTCTAAAAATTACACAGAAGAATTTAGTAATATCATCCTGTATGTCTCAATTAGGATGTGGAAGCTGAAAGGTCATGTACATTCAGCACTATGGAGATAGTAAATTCAATAAGCCACTAGCTGTGCATTAGAATGCTTCTTCTGTCAAAGGTAAGTGCTATGAACCACAGTGGAAAGTACTTGAACATGAGGAATCCTTCTCATAGCCACCAAGGTTGCATAAGCACCTCTGGTATCCAAAATTTATTGTCATTATTTGCCAGAATAAGTAAGTTAATAATTCATTTATTTCTCTGTGAAAATATTGACCATTTAACAGTTCTCAATTGTAGCTCAATCTTTGTTGATTTCTAGCAATAATTCATGTTTTTGTTTTACTTTTCTTTTTTCTTCTTCTTTTATCCTTTTATCCAAGCCATTCTCTTCCTGCTAGCTCTTTCGGTTTTTATGATTACATGACCTTCAAAGGAAAATTGGCTAGAAACTTGAAAACCACATAACATTCCAGTACTAAATAATGCTTTATGATTCAAAGTTAAAATATATTATTTTTCTACTTGTTTTTTAAAATTTGTTTTATAATCTAAGTAAAAATACAATTGACAGAATATATTGGTAGCACATATTTTTTCAAATAAATGTATCATTAAAAAAATTCCTGTTCAGAAAATAAACTGACATGCCATTTAACTGAAAATCAAGGAATTAAAGCATACTAGTCATAGAAACTCCTAGCAAAGCTGGTTTTGAGATTTAAAAACTTTGAGTTGTGATGATATTGTAATAGTTAAAATAAGTTACTATATAAGCACTTATATTTGCCAGGCATTGTGTTTTATCTTCGTTACCTCTATGAATCCTTCCGGTCACTAAATATGCACTTTGAACCATTCTCAGTCTGCTGGCAAGGAATCGGAAACTTAAGGACTTTGAAAAACCTGCCCAGCATTGTCATAGTATTGTTACTCAGCTCAGAGGTTGTGGATTTGTGACTGGATTTGAGAGTGTGCTCTCTTAATCACTCTAGTGCTTAGATAATTGTGAAGATAAGCACACAATACTGAGCACATCACAGATGGTGACACACTCAGTTCCTTAAAATTCATAAAGAATAATTTTTCTCAATGAGTGTATCAGACTACTCAGCATTCGTGAACCATTCACACCCCAAAGCTCCAGCTCCTTCTCTAACTGTCTTTCTCTCTGTGCCACTCAGCACCCTGGGACATAGAGGCCTCTACTGGCCCAGTGACATGGTGAAGCTTTTCAACATTAGGAAACATTTCCTGTTTGTAAATGCACATACAGCAATTTCTTAGTTACCCACCCTGAAAATCAGACAAAGAATCAGTTCATATTAGTAACAAGAGGAATATACACTGATGTTCTTGTGTCTGCTACTATAGTTCTTGTTATTTTTATTATTACTTTGACTTTCATTTTCTTTTACAGTTGCATAGATATGAAGCCATTTACTGCTAATGATTTCATTCCTACAACACTAAATTATATTGTACTCCACTGTTAATCTCCTACTCTGCAGACAGAGAAGATCTCTGCCATTTTAAGCTACAAGGGAGAAGGGAATCTGTCTGTCTTACACCACGTCCATACTACCAGACCTATGCCTCCCACATAACGGACACTCAATAAGTCCTTATTGATGACTGCATACTTTTTGCTTAAGTTGCTTCTTCTTTAACATTGTCTTTAAAACAAAGTCTTTCAAATATAATCCTTCTCTTAAAAAGAATATTTCTGTAAAAAGTAGTCATACATGGCTGGGCATGGTGGCTCATGCCTGTAATACCAGCACTTTGGGAGGTCGAGGCAAGCAGATCACCTGAGGTCAGGAGTTCGAGACCAGCCTGGTCAACATGGCAAAACCCCGTCTCTACTAAAAATACAAAAATTAGCCGGGCATGGTGGCGGGCACCTGTAATCCCAGCTACTCAGGAGGCTAAGGCTGGGGAATTGCTTGAACCCAGGAGGCAGAGGTTGCAGTAAACTGAGATTGTGCCACTGTACCCCAGCCTAGGTGACCAGAGTGAGACTCCATCTCAAAAGAAAAAAAAAACAGTAGTCATACACTAAGAAAGTAAGAAAGCAAATAGGAAACCCAAGGGTATTAAAAGGGCTCTCACTGAGAATGTGCATTTGCAATGTGCATTTCCATTGTGCATTCAGGGCAGGGGTTTCCTCACGCCTACTGAGGTGCACATCCTCTCACACTGTCAGTGCATAACGCAAATTATTACTCAATAAGGGAACAAATGCCTGTGATAACAATGATACTGATGACAATGATGGTGATAAAGACATGGTTGTAATTCACAATTGTGATGCCAAATCTGTAAGTATTCACTATGCTTCAAAAAACAAACAGAACTAGAATGTATCCCTCAAGGAATGTTTACTCATCTAGAATTTCAATATGAGATATAACTGTTGTATCATTTATATGGCTATCTGTCTACTTAGAAATCTAAAAAGACATCTTTGTTTTAATCACAAATGATTTTAGTCAGAATAAATAATTACACTTAAAGCATTGAGGCACAATGGGGAGGAAACTGGGTGTTTGGAATCAAGTTTTCTCAACTTGGCCTGCATTTGGCTATGGACTCAAAACAGCCTGACAATCGCATTCTCCCATGTGACCTTTGCAGGCCTTTATTCACTTACTGGCAATGAAGAGAATTTTTATTAACAGTAGGTCTGAATGGGTAAGAGTTATAAAACTTTACAGCACAGGGGAAGTTTTCATTCATCACTGTAAAGAAGTTGATATCAAGTCTGAAAATAGACAACATATTATCTGGGTTATAGATCATAACAAATCACTTAGTGTAAGCTGGCTGCAATGAAACTGATAACAGCTTTCAGCTCACTAGTAGCAGATTTTGTGAGTGCATTAATGGGACCTACTAATTTAAGGAACTTAAACTACTCTATGTCAGAATATTATAGCCCTTAAAAGTTTTCAAACTAACATTTCCAGGCAGGCTAACAAGCACTGAACTATCCCATGCGGTGACATTCACATCTAGTTTGAGTGAATGGTGCCCTTAATATTGTGCAATGCACATCCTGTACTCCTGTACCCAGAAGACTGTGATTTGGGGAAATAAAAATGCATTTAAATAAAATATCTTTAAGAATTACTATATCATCATACCTAACCTAAAACTTACTCTTTAATTAGAAATAAGTAAAGAATTCCAGTTTTTTTTTTTTTTGAGATGTTGTCTCGCTCTGTCACCCAGGCTGGAGTGCAGTGGCGCTATCTCGGCTCACTGCAAGCTTCTCCCGGGTTCACGCCATTCTCCTGCCTCAGCCTTCTGAGTAGATGGGACTACAGGCGCCCACCACCACGCCTGGCTAATTTTTTGTATTTTTCGTAGAGTCGGGGTTTCACCACGTTAGCCAGAAAGGTCTCGATCTCCTGACCAGGTGATCCGCCTGCGTCGGCCTCCCGAAGTGCTGGGATTACAGGCGTGAGCCACCATGCCCGGCCAAGAATTCCAAATCTTAATATTCCTATAATGCATCTCCAGAAATCTTATGTGATTTTCTCTTCAACATAACCTGTAAATTATTTCTGGGAACCTGAGTGTTGATTGTTAACAGTATCACATTAGTTCCACTAGTTCATTTTCATGTTGGGGCTATGAAAATAATCTTGTTAAATATTTCTATAGTAAGGAAAAAGTCTCTTCAGAGCATCAGATGGAGAGAAAATGTTTAGTATTAGTCATTGCTTTTAAACTGACTCCAGCAAAGAACTGTAAACAAGATAAAGGAAAGAAATGTCACTTTATTGATTTTTGTTTTTATCATAACACATTGGCATTTTTTCACTAGACATCTGAGTACTTTATTGGGTTACTTCTTGTTCAATTTCCATGTCTCTTGTTTGTGTCCACAGCCAAAACATCATTTCTGGGAAGTACAATTCCCAAAGCAATTGCTGTCAGTGGTATTTACTAACTCAATTAATAGAGCTTGGGAAGATTTTGTGAAAGCTAGATCAGAGTTTTCGAGCCAGTGTGAAGTGGCTGGTTGATATTTGCCCTATTTACGGATAAAACCCCAACATAAAAATGTGGTGAAACAGCACCATATTCTGGAATTTGAAACTTAGCATTTATCTACATTTGAAAATTCTTAAGGAAACCCAAAGACTACACACAACCAAAGTTAACATAAAGCATTTTTTAAAATTTAAGTGTCTCTCATCATAGTGTAAAAATATCCATTCTTTGATTTAATCCAATCATCTTTACAACATAGTTCAATAAAGTTTGCAAAAACAGGCATATCACAAGTTCACATGTGTGTCTGTTTATGTGTTGTAATGGTATATTGGTAGTGGTTGAATAAGTGAATGAATAATGAATGCATGAGTAAATGTCTATTTTAGTTTACAATTATCTTTACTGGGGCACTAAGTTACCATCAATCAAATTTTGATCTGACCATCTAGAAAATTCTGCAGCTATTTGCTTTTGGATCAACTGTTATTATTTGTGGTATAAAGTACAATTTGGTGACTTTTTGGTAGTCATTGGAAAAGTCTTCTTTGGGAGCACAGAAAAAAGCAACAGGAGTTCCTGATGTATTTTTGAACTGAATTGAAACATTCCTGATTCCACACCGCTCCACCAATCATTGGGGAGAGCACAAACATGGTTGATGCAGACAGTATTTTGCCTAAAGTAAGACAGAGCCTCAGATGTATAGAATATCTGGCCAACACAATGTTATCAAGGGCCATCAGGGACACTGTGATGATTAAGTTAGATTACTTCTGAGATAGGGACGACATTAAACATATTTTACTACCAATAGGTCATAAACACTGGCCAATCAGAATTTAAATGCACGAGTAGTATTTAGGAGAATTCCTGCTGTGCCAGCCAGCACCCCATTTTTGCTGGATCATGATGCTCCTGGAGGAGGCACTGGGGAGGAAGGGGAAGTGGAGTTGCACTGATGGCCTAGGGGCAGTGTCTATTTACCAAATGAGAAGATATATTTTAATGTGCCAACAAGTTGCATGGCCCTTCTAGTATATGGAAGTTGAAAATCAGTCCTGCCCTTGGCTTCAGCTTCTTTAGGACGGTGGTTCTCAAAGGGTGGCCTAAAGACACCAAGAATTCCTAAGATCATCTTAGGAGATCTATAGGGTTCTCCCTTTTTAAATTACTTATCTAGATGAAGGTAGATTTTTCTCTATATGTTTAAAGCAAGACAGTGTATAGCAAAACAGAGAATGCTGAAGTACATGCACAAATCTGGCCATTTTTTACTGAGTCAGACATTAAGTGATTTGTAAAAATATAAAAGTGTACCACTTTTCTCAAAAAATTGCCTTTGTTTTAAAAAAGTATATTTTAATAAAATATACTATTTTTATCAGCACAAGATGAGTTAATTTGTTATTATTTATTTTGTT
The DNA here is from genome assembly GCF_002776525.5 of Piliocolobus tephrosceles. Lineage (NCBI taxonomy): Eukaryota > Metazoa > Chordata > Mammalia > Primates > Cercopithecidae > Piliocolobus > Piliocolobus tephrosceles. Next base: position 138,021,629 of record NC_045435.1, read on the forward strand.
GTAAGCAATAATTTTTTTAAGAGTGTAAAGGGATCCAGAGACCAAGAGTTTCAGAACTGCTACTTAAGGAAATAAAACAATAAGAACTGTAGAAGACCAAGGAGAAAGAACCTAATAGCCCCATTCCCTCGATCATTTTACTCAGAGTTCCAACTGTCTCTTGAAAGATTCATTAATAATTTAAACATATCCTTGTGTTTTTCACTTATGCAGAACATGGCCACTAGCATATATTTATATTTCAAAATCTTGCTAATTTATACTAATTTCTTTGTATAAAGTTTTCTGTATTAGATTTTTTTACAAAGAAATGCATTTAGCCAAACTTTGCTAATACATTTTTTATCAAAATGCCATGAAAAAACAGCTTTAAACAATAAATTAAAATTTTAATTAGTCTATTAATTGGCATGCTTATGGTACTTCTAAAATGCTTGTAATCTATTGGTTTTGTATCCTAAGAATTTCATCAGAAATCCCTTTCACATGACCATTTTTACTTGTCTTTTAGGAGAGAGGAAAAGTAAACATTAACCTCAGTCTGTGCTATTATCTTCAATTCCACAGCAGCATAATCTAAACTACCATCTTTCTTTTTATCTAAGACAAGGATTGAAAGGTGTACCATTGTTTCACATATCAAAACAAACAAACAAGCAAAAACAAACACCCCAAATGATCTCTTTATAAGGTTGGTATGCCCACCTTAGTATAATGGTAAATGAAAAACAAAACTACCCATTAAAAACAGACACCAAAGAAAGTTATTTGTCTCAATCATGACACTGAATGAAGGAAGGGGTTAAAAAAATCCCCCTTTAAGAATCTGACCCAGATCCTGGCTTTGTTTGATGTTTGTATTTATGAAACCAGTGTGGTCAAAGACCTTAACCAGAGAATGTAGGTAGTGCCCCCAAGTGACTAACAAGAGCAAATGCATATTATCTTGTAAAATGCCACTTAGTATAAGAGAACCAATTTCAGAAGCTTTAAAGTGTGGAAAACAACAACAAAGACACATGTCTTAGGATCAAATACATTAACCAGAATTTCCTGACATATAAAATTAATTAAATATTGCTTATATAGGATTAATGTGTATCATGACATACTTTATCAACATGCTAATATACTTTAGCAAGTAAAATGCAAGGGGGAAATGGAAGCAAAAAATATGTAAAATGACGGACACACAGTTATCCAACATTCTTCGGGTATCTACTTCTAAGACCACAATCAAAGTGTACAAATTAATATGTGCATCCCCAAACCAAGAAATTTGATAAGCATATTTCTAGGGCATGCTATTTCTCTGCCCAATCTATTTTCTCTTAATGTGTATATATATTTGAAATATATTTTATTGGTCACAGATAAATTATATTACAGTCCCTTGATTTTCAAAGATCAACAGGAAAATTTATAGTTCTTAAAAATCAACTTTTGAAAACAAAGATTAGGAATATACCTTTAAAACCTATGTTTAAATTATAAGGCGCTCTGGGTCCTAAACTTAACTCCACAATGCTTCCACACCATAGTATATATGGCATTTATCATGCTTTGAAGCAAAGTCTTAGATTCTACATACAGTAGCCAGGTGGCAGCTGTAACTCTCTACATTTTGTCTTTACTGATTCCATTTTCAAGGAATGTACACTGGGGTGAAGTGTCTTGCTGCAATTGCCATCTATTGTATGAAGGTGATATTATAGTTCCTTAAGGAGACAGAAACTGAAGCTTCTGTCATAAATGCCAAGTTGCTAATTGAGTCTTGGGGCTTTATGATGATAATCTGTGACCCAAAGATATCTCTAATCAGCCGGCGTTTTATCCAACCAAATTTTAAAATGTCAAATGAGTCTTTCTAGATTACGGCTGTTTGGTAGGGGCCATGTGATAATGAGTGCTATCAGGCATCAGTTGTCTTCTGGGGCCAATAGGGTTATCTGCTGATGCACTGGACTGCATGCTGAAAACACATGGATCACTCCCTCCACCTCCTTTTTAGAACATAATATCCACTGCCTTTCTAAAGTTGAGAATATTAAAACTCTTGTCTTTTTTTTTTTTTATTAGCTTTTGAGGCCCAATGATGATTCTGTTTTTCATGTCTTAATGTAATGGGTTACAGTTTACATAGTACTTGAACACAACTATAACCTTTAAGAGGGGTTTTGAGACCTGCATGGAAACACTCAAAACAAAAAATGGTCTTAGAAACAGAAACTGAAAAAAGGCTAAAGGATTTGCTGAGAAAAATTCCAGCTTCCTTTCTTTCTTATCACTGTTCTGTCAGTATTCAAAGTATAAAATGCTGCATCAAGTACAATGCTTCTTAAATGACAAATGGATGAAGTAGGTGCTTTGAATGAAATACTAAATAAAGCTCTTCTGTTGAAATTATGGCCTTGATACAAAATGGCATTTATTCAAGTCATTCAAACAACTCTATTCCATTTCACAAATAATGAAAAGACCTCATGGAAGCTCAGGTGCCTTTTCCTTGTCTTCTTAAAAAAAAGTAACAAAAAGAACACATTCCTAAGTGGCATTGGATCCATAAGCTGGCTTATCTACCAGTTTGTATTGAGGGTAAATGGATAGTGAGCTCTTCAGTACTTTTCCTTCTCCTTGTTGTGAAAAGCAAAATGCTGTATGTATCAACTTTTCTTCCTCCTTTTTGACCAATAGACAATATCTTATTTTATATATATATACACACACACACACACACACACACACACATATGTGTACATATATATATATGTATAACAGATATCAAAACATTTATGAACATATGGGAATATGCATAAATATACATACATGTGCAAGTAAATCATCTCAATAGCAGGATGAAAAACAACCAAATTTTACCTGCCTGTTTCAAAACACAAACATTCAACTCTCCCTACTGATTTCACTGAAAATATTTTGTTAAGTAATTATACCCTCATTTTATAGCTATTATACAGATAGAAATAAATTCTTTGTAGATAAGTATTTCAGTGAGTTCCTTTTAGGTTCAAGTTTGGTTAAAGACAGAAGACTTGCTATCGTGCAGAACTGAGGTTAATTTTGCAGTCGTCTACTCCTTCTCAATAATTTCATCTAGAACACATTAACATGAGGCTGCTCATTTGCCCCTTTGAAGACATTGGGTATTCCTTGGGACCCAGTTTCATCATGGCACCATACGTCTGCCTTGCCACCTTCTGAGGGATATCTACTGCCAAATTTCAGAACAAATGTTGTCAGTTAGCACTCACCTCTCCTTCCCTGGGCCAAGGCCTCCCATTCTGGGTATATTTGCTTTGATTCTGTCGCTTCTTTTGTCCTCCATCAGCAAATTTGCACAGCAAAGGCTCACTGGGGGCTGGGAAGATAAGAAACCAATTCTACATTAACAAGTCCCCCTTAAAAAATAAGTGATTACGTGAGTCACAGTAGTGCTTTGTAATGGATATCGTTTGAAGTAACATCTTGCTTCTGAGGAGATATTTGGCCCCCTTTTAGTCTCAGCTCTGTTGGCTGCTGTTCTAACTAACTCGGCTTCAAAAAAGTACTGGCAGATCATAAAAGAATAGAACAAATATTGTTGAAAAAATAATCAGTTGAAGCAGAATGTGAAATTTGCTTTAGAAGTAAAGAGGCAAGCACCCACCCTTCCAGTAATGTCAGAAACATGTTCATAATCGTATTTATATGTGGATAAATATTTCTTCCTCAAAGCAACCATGTTTGCACTGTAGAAACTGAAGCATTCAATTTTGGAAAGAGATGATTAGGAGCTTCTTTCTCAAAAGGGAGACATTTTGCTAACCGCAATCAAATTAGCTTTTTAAAAATTAGTCCTCTGTAATTTCTAAATGGCTAGAAGCTGATGCTCCACCCAACCTTCTTCACTCCAATTTTCCAGTAAAATCTAATCAGAATCCCGGAGAGAACAATTATTAGAATGTTAAGTGAACCCGCATGATAAAAATATAGCCAAAGGATATGGCTTGTGAGTCCCGGATTGCTAGAGGTGGTCCTACATGACTCAGGTAAATGTATTTCCCAAGAGAAAGTGACCAAAACTGATGTCTGAACTCCTCTTCCAACAATTACATTGAAAAATGACCATCTTTTAAAACCCAACAGGGCAAAATTATTCTTTGAGAACTGATGTTCTCCTTCACATCCCTGCTTGACTGGAAAATTGCTGCTTGTTATCACAATAAATATATTTTTAAATGAATGAATAAAATGAAAGCCAAAGTGGCCTGACAAACTTGGTTAATATATCAATGTGGCTGGGAAGGCTAATTTCTTAGTTTATCTGTTTGAATTAACCAGATATTAATTTGTCAGTTTATAGTCTGAAAACCAAAATGACCACCCTGCACAACTGTTACTCATTAGGAAAAGTGTGTTTTACTAAAGATTAGTTATACTAAAGGCCCTAATTCTTGACCGATCCCTGTGTCCTTGCCTTTTGCTGTATAATATTGTGGAGCCCTCTCACTCTGACTCTAGGTCTGATCCCATGTGATTGCTTTGGTCACTGGGATGTTAGCAAATGAGATATGAGCAGAAGCTTGAAATGGATTTAAGTTTTGGGAGTTGCTTCTTTTGCTCCTCTGCATGACTATGTGAACACGCCCAGGTTAGCCTGCTGGAGGATGAGATGCGAATAAAGATGTGTCATCCTTAACATCCTAACATTCCAGCCAAGGCCACACTAGATCATCCAATGCCAGCCACCACCCAGACATGTGAACCCGTACATCCAAGATCGGTAGTGGTACAGAGTTAACTTGCAGTTAACAACAGAAAAAAATATATAAGCCCAGATGATATAAATTGAGCCCACCACACAAATGTGTAAGCTAAAGAAATCTTTATTGTTTCATGCCACTAAGATGTTATAATTGATATGCGGCATTATTGTCTTGTTAGATAACTGGCACAGCTTCCCCAACATCCCTTTTGCCCCATTCCCACCCCAGCTAGATTGCTTGCACTTAACTTACCTGGTAAAGTTAAACATTTTTAAGGAATTAACGAGAATTCTAAAATTGTTTCCAAAATCAACAATGGAAAAAGAGTACAATCAAACAGGTACCTACAAATAAATATTTGAAAATCATTTGGCTCTAAGGGACAGTCATATTTTGTCAAATCCTTTTTAGCTCACTCTTTATTAGCAGCAACTCTGCTTATCAGTACTGGAGGAAATGGCTCAAAGAGACAGGGGTCACCGTTGCCCAAGAGAAATAAAAAACAAAATGTCATTCCTGCCGTATACAAAACACACAGTTCTGTATAGAGAGAGCACTCAATAAATATCATTGCCTCACTGAACACAAGTGGTTTTTCACAGTGACTGCTCTGATGAGCCTCTGACTTCAGTGACTTGGGTGAAGCCAGGAAAATCACACGACAGAAAGACTGCATCATGGAATGTCTGTAGATAGTCACTGCCTTTATGTTAGAAGTACTGTAAATTCTGATTCCTGATTATTTATGTTAGAAGTACTGTAAATTCTGAGGCCAGATGAAAAACCTAAATGCTAAATGCAATCACTGCATCCCAATATTATCTGAGTAACATAATTTCCTGTGAGACTTCAAAACTATATATTTATATCACATGTAAAATCCTCCTCCTCTATAGAGTATTTTCTCTCTTGCCATTTTAAAGATTCAGGTACATATAGCTATTAAAATGGGATAGTCATGCTAACATATGAGTTCATCACTGTCAGTGGTACAAATTTCTCACAAAAGGTAAATCTAGAAGCACCTTACATTTGTTGCTGTAAAGAAACTGGTTCGTTTCTTGTGAGGAGGGATGGCAGCTTTGTGTGCCTCTGTTAGGTAAGAAATTTTCCTAACAACTACATTCACAGACACACACATAACACCCACAGGCAAGTTTTTTTGTTTGTTTGTTTTTAACAGCTTTATTGAGTCAACTGACACAAAATAAACTGTACATATTCCCAGTATACAATTTGTCAGTGTTGATATACGCATATGCCTATGTGACCATCACCATTGTCAAGATAATGAACATATACATCACCCTTAACAGTCAGAAGCTTCTTTCTACTCAAATATAATCTTTTTGTTTTAACCAAGGAATGTTATCCAAGCAGAGGACTTTTTTTTTTTTTTTTTTTTTGGTTAGTATTTGGTGTTAATAATAGACTAAAGTTTATCAAGCACTTCCATTTTATATAGATCATTCATTTAATCTTCACTACAACTCTATGAAGCAACTAATATTTTTCTCTATTTTATCAGTGAAGGAACTGATATTCAGAATGGTTTAGTGGCCTGTGGTAAGTCACACACCTGGGATTTAAACCTAAGTAGCAGCTAAACCACTAAGTGCAGTTGTACCAATACTGAATTAGAAATCAGGCTTTATCTGCTAAGTATCATCCTTGAGGAAAAAAATACCTTGTTATACCTATTTGCACTGTGTGCAAATAATCAGAATTGGCCCATACATAAGAACTTTTGTGTCCAGATTTATTTTTAAGTCCTACAGTCCATGCATGATAGGTCATCAGTGACCCAATATGGCATGAGATCGAATTTGATTGTCCTCTTGGATGTCTAATTCATAGGTGAGGAGCATGTTTTCACTCCCTTCCTTAGTCCCATTACCAGTTTTCCCTTAATATCATAATGCTTCTGTTAACATAGATTTCTATTTAAAAAGAGACCAACTTGCTTATTTTGTTCTTAAAACCTTCCCTGATAATTTCCAGATTTTTATTCTGCCTTAAGACTATAAGAACACATTGAACAGTGGCTACAGAAAATTCTGGGTTTCCTTTCCAAGTTGTAAATGGTAATCAAGTTTTTTTTAAGTTTTACCTTTTATACATCTTTGGGTAATGGTTTTTATGAAACGTATTTCTACTCTCTGAATCAGGGTTGTTTATTGTCCCCTAATAATGGTTCTTATAAGGTTTATAGGATAGTCCCTGGTTCTAATAGTCTAGAATATGACTTCTCTTTAGGTAGTTTCTATAGAATCATATTTCCATAGGCTTTATCACATACTTTGGGGGCACTTAATTGTTAAGGGTACCAGCTTCCTGGGTTTGAAGTCTGGCTCCCTTACTTACTAGCTATAAGATACTAGGCGCATTTCCTTCCTTCCTTCCTTCCTTCCTTCCTTCCTTCCTTCCTTCCTTCCT
>NC_045435.1:138038827-138048539 GCF_002776525.5 Piliocolobus tephrosceles
ATCATGGTGGATAAGCTCATGCCTCTCATTTTATTCCCAGCATAGAAATAGGACAATCAATTAAAAATAGACCTAAACTTTGCAGGCATCACAGTGATGCATTTTAGGATTGATGAGAGTTCAAAGGCTCTATTTTGGACTGTAAAACTTAAAGTGATAAGAAGGAGAGCTTTCTTTTTATATGGATTATGATCTGTTTAACCAGGGTTGACTTTGTGAAAGGACCTAAATATGCTACATTACTATAAAGTTCCCCGATTTGTTTCACTCTTATAGACAAAGCCCATGAGAGACACTGTCAAATTTGCCAGGTAATATAAAGGGCAAAGTAAAACCATTCTTTTCTTTTTCCATTTTGGATTATCTCAAAGAAAGTTAGCTAGCAATCAAGTCAACATCTACCTTCTTTTCTCTATGACCAGGAAACGAAACAATCCTCCAACCAGAGTTGGTGAACTGTTCCTAATTTAATAATGGACATATCCTGAGACCTTTAGCGGAGGAGAGAAGGTCTCCTGAGGGTGTCTCAAATCTAGAATTAATTAACTGCTTCCTCACTTGAGAGTTTGATTCTGAAGAAACTGGCTTTATGTAGTCGGAGAACCCTTTTCCTTTTTCAAAATTTGAGAACAGATGTGCCAGAATGTGCCCCTGCTTGTTATATATACAAATAGTTAGAAAGTAAATTGTAACTTAAGATACAATATAAATTTTAATTTCTAAAAAGCAGATGAACTTGTTAAAGGAAAATTACATAGTAATCAATTTTAAGTTTTTTAAATTTAATTTTTATTTTAAGTTCAGGGGTACATGTGCAGGTTTGTTACATAGGTAAGCTTGTGTCATGGGGGTTGGTTGTGCAGATTATTTCATAACCCAAGTATTAAGCCTAGTACCCATTGGTTATTTTTCCTAATCCTCTCCCTCCTCCCACCATCCACTCTCTGAGACGCCCCAGTGTGTTGTTCCTCTCTATGTATCCATGTGTTCTCATCATTTAGCTCCCACTTATAAGTGAGAACATGTGGTATTTGATTTTCTGTTTCTGCATTACTTTTTTAAGGATAATAACCTCCAGCTCCGTCCATGTTCCTGAAAAGGACATGATCTTTTTCTTGTTTATGGCTGCATGGTGTTCCATGGTGTATCTGTACCACATTTTCTTTATCTAATCTATCGTTGATGGGCATTTAGGTTGATTCCATGACTTTGATATTGTGAATAGTGCTGCAGTGAACATACACATGCATGTTTCTTTATAATAGAAATATTTATATTCCTTTAGGTATATACCTAGGAATGGGATTGCTGGGTTGAATGGTATTTCTATTCGCAGGTCTTTGAAGAATTGCCACACTATTTTCCACAATGGTTGAACTAACCTACACTCCCACCAATGATTTATAAGTGTTCCCTTTTCTCTGCAACCTTGCCAGTATCTGCTATATTTTGACTTTTTAGTAACAGCCATTCTGACTGGTGTGAGATAATATCTCATTGTGGTTTTAATTTGCATTTCTCTAATGATCAGTGATGATGAGCTTTTCTTCATATGTTTGAATTGGCTAGATGTATGTCTTCTTTTGAAAAGTGTCTATTCATGTCCTTTGCCCACTTGTTAATAGGATTGTTTTATTCTTGTAAATTTGTTTAAGTTTCTTAAAGATGATCAATATTAGACCTTTGTCAGATGCATAGTTTGCAATATTTTCTCCTATTCTGTAGGTTGTCTGTTTACCCTGTTGATAGTCTCTTTTACTGGGCAGAAGCTCTTAATTTTGAATTAGATTTCCCGTTTGTCAACTTTTCCTTTTGTTGCAATTGCTTTCAGCATCTTCATCATGAAATCTTTGCCCATTCCTATTTCCAGAATGGCATTTCCTAGGTTGTCTTCGAGGTTTTACATTTAAGTATTTAATCCATCTTGAGTTAATTTTTGTATACTGTTATAAGGAAGGGGTTTAGTTTCAATTTTCTGCATATGGCAAAACTAGTTATCAAAACATCATTTATTGAATAGGGAGTCCCTTTCCCATTGCTTGTTTTTGTCAGCTTTGCTGAAGATTAGATAGTTGTAGGTATGCGGCCTTATTTCTGGCTCTGTTCTGTCCCATTGGCCTATGTGTCTATTTTTGTACAAGTACCATGCTGTTTTGGTTACTGTAGCTATGTATTATAGTTTGAAGTCAGGTAGTGTGATTCTTCCACTTTGTTCTTTTTGCTTATGATTGCCTTGGTTATTCGGGTTCTTTTTTTGTTACGCATGCATCTTAAAATAGTTTTTTTCTAGTTCTGTTCCTCACAGGAAATTTTAATTCTGAGGAAACTGGCTTTATGTGGTCAGGAGGGAGAATCCCCTGCCTTTCTCCACATATGAGAACAGATTTACCAGAATGTGGCCCTGCTTGGTATATATAAAAATAGAAAGTAAATTACAATTTAAGATCTGATATGAATTATAAATTCTAAGAAGCAGATTAACTTTTTAAAGGCAAATTGCATAGTTATCAATTTTTAAATAAAGCTTCCTTTGTGTTTGATATTGTGGTAGATGCTTTAATGTGTTCACATTTATTCCACAAAACTACCTGTTTTTGAGTTGAAACCCATTTTGAGATGGAAAAAATCCTAAAGATGAGAGAGTTTAAGTAACTTAAGTATACCCAGCTAGTAAGTGTCAGAAGCAGTATATAATCGCAGGTCTTGATATTTCATAGTTCATTCCCTACTGCTTCCTGGATCAAACGATCTCCTCCTCACTTACCACAATCTTCAGTGATTGCAGCCTGTTCTGAACAGTAACAGAAGAGCACTTACTATGTGCCAGGCATCATTCTAAATCCCACAGAACTAGATTAAGGAATGTTGCTGTCATGGAAATTACACTTTAGCAAAAAGGACAGTCAAAAGACAAATAAACATATGAATAAAACTTCAATTGTGAAGTGCTAAAAAAAGATAAGGTAACATAAGGAGCAGAGACTGACAGGAGAGGAGGTAATATCTTAGATACAGTAATCTGGAAATATCTCAGTGAAGTTCTAAAAGAAAGGAGGGAGCAACCTTTGGAAAGATGAGGCAGAAAAGTGTGTAGGCAAAAGGTTAGAAGTACAAAATGTCTTGAGGTTAGTGTGTACTCAGCTCTTTGGAAAAATGGCAATGAATGAAAAAGGGGGAGGGTGGTTGGAGAGGAGATCAGTGAACTAGTAGGGATACTTTTTCGATCCCTTTCCTGCTAGAGTGACAGGACCTCTAAAGGCTAGCAGGATGCCTAAGGAGAAAGGTGCAACTCAAGGGATGAGAATCAGATTTCAAGGTCTAGCTGTTCCTAATCAAACAGAGGTACTTTCATTACCAAACCTAAAGATCTGGGTTTTATTTGTTTGGAAAGACAGCAAATCCCTACATGTTTTCATATTTAAAAGAGGATGTTGGAGGAGAGACAATCTAAGATTCTTCATTCTAAGAATCAATAAACATCATCCTTACACATGTGGCTCCCAACTTCCTAGCGAAAATGGAGAACAGGATAGAAATTTCCTTCCATTATACTCAAAGGAGCCCAGAAAACTAAGAAATTCCTTTGTGGGCATTCTTTCTTGTAACTTCAGTGAATATTAACCAAGTAGACTGAATATATTGAAGGTTATGTAACCTCAATAAAGATGGCCTCCTTCATGGTCCTGTCTTATCATGGAGTCAAGTGTAAAGAGAAACAATTAAGAAACATTAAAAAGTTATTCAATCTACCCTAGTAGCTTAAAGAAACTAAAATAATAGCAAGAAGTTCCCACTAATAAGCTCTTTTCTCTCTTTTTCACTTTTTCTGCATATCCCCTCCGCCCCAGGATTACTTCTCAGTCTCCACAGAAACTTGTCTTTGTACCCCCATGCCTTGTGCTCTAAGATCCAGTCTAATCTCTTGCTAGCAGCCTTCCAAAAGGGAAGATTGCCAGTCTGTTCCAGCTCCTTGAAAATCTTCACCTCTGCCTACCTCGTATCTTTACCAGAAATGCGAAAGGCAGGTAAGCATATTCTTTGTAAAGCAAGAAAGAAGTAAGACTGTAAATATTCAGGCATTCATTATTTTTCTCTGACATAATTGGCATGTTTATTGATTCCTCCTCCAGTGTCTGAGCTGATGCTTCTAAATCTTTAAATGAAATGGAATCAAGGAAATTTTCTGTAACATAGGTGAGATGCATTCTCATTCAACATTGTTATGAAAATGGCCATCAAAATGGAAATGCATTGTAGAATGCTTCTTGCTGTTAAAATATTTCTGTAAATTCAAGTTCTTCACTGATGTTTGTTGATTTTGTTCTTTTAACATTATTGGACCTTCCCCATTTGTTTGATAACTATATCAAACAAGTTACTGTATAAAAATCTAAATTTGAAAGAGAATGTGCAGCATTACCTGATTAACCCAAATAATACAGTTGACAAAAACAAACCTTTAGTTGGTCTGTTTTTTTTTTTTTTTTTCTTTTTTCTTTTTTTAATTGGAACAGAGTCTCACTCTGTCACCCAGGCTGGAGTGCAGTGGCATGATCTCAGCTCACTGCAACCTCCGCACCCTGGGTTCAAGCGATTCTCCTGCCTCAGCCTCCCAAGTAGCTGGAATTACAGGCACCTGCCACTGTGCCTGGTTAAGTTTTGTATTTTTAGTAGAGATGGGGTTTCACCATGTTGGCCAGGCTGGTCTTCAACTCCGGACCTTGTGATCCACCTGCCTCGGTCTCCTAAAGTGCTGGGATTACAGGTGGGAGCCACTGTGCTCGACCTTGGCCTCCTTTTAAATGTGAAATACACACACACACACACACACACTCCTTTGGTGGGGGGGGGGTGTGGAGTGGTGTATTTGTATGTGCATCAGTATGTGTGAAAGACAATATTCAAAAATGGAATAGACCTGAATGTATATCTGATGTTATTTTAGTAGTATTAAAGAAAAAAAATCAAGGTCTCTAAGGGGCTGCAAAGATATTAATAAACAACAACAACAAAAATCCTTTCTGATTTTACAAAAGATCTAGAAAATTATCTAGAAAATGATTCCAATTGCACTTCAAGGAGCAAATTCTAGCGCTCACAATGTGAAATTGAACAATGTCCAAATATGCTAGCATTGTTTTCTTTTTCTCTCTATGTAGGTTTTAGTTTGTCCCCATATGCTTTTGAGCCTAACTTATTAATAACAAAAAAACTCTCTTAAAAGTCATTTAAAAACAAAACAAAAAACCTGCTCAATCATCCCTGGATGGTTGCTTTCACATATTTATTTTTTAAAAACAATTTCTCTACATGGAAATTTTCAAACACAGAGATGCAGAGGGAATAGCATAATGAATCTCCATATTCTCACCATGTAGTTTCCATATGTATTCATCATTTGTCCATATTGTTTGATCCAGCATCCCTGCCCTTTTTGGCTGAAGCATTTTAAAGCGATTCACAGATATGTGAAGAGTTAAAAATAAAAGCCTTAGATTATTGTTTAACCACCTGGACTCTTTTGTTGGATTCCCCAAGTTTTATAGTTGCTCTAGAAACAACAGTTATCCCTGGACAAAATGTGAAGCATATCATAACTATATACATAAGCTTCAAGTGAAAGAAAAGACAAAATAGAGACCTCTGGATTAATGCTAAATGTGAATTATGAAGGAGTAAGGGAGTACATGACAGCTAAATGGCATAGTTCATACAGCACAGGCATAGGAAGAAAAATGACTTATGGCAGATTGGAGAAAGATCCTGTAAATGCATCTATGCCTGACTGTCCAGGTGTGCTGACTGACTGCTGGGTGAGACCTCACATAGACTGCCTTTGAAGGGAAGAACTTCTCTGAGCGCTCCTACCCTCTCTTTAAATGGCCAACAGAAACTGAGAAACAATACAACAATTAATTCCTTCATTCAGAGACATAGGGGGATATCTAGAAAAAAGGTGAACAAAGAGTTGGCTCTATTCTGTACAGAGAATGGGTGTTCCAGCACTACACAAAATACAAAGGGGAAAGCCCACATCCCCTTTTGTAGGTTCACAGTGTCTCATTTAAAACACAAAACTAGAGCGGCCCAGATTTATCCCTTATCCCCTTTACTAGATTTAACAGAATGACTAGTCTGGCTGCTTCACAAGAAAAATAATTTTAAATGAGTTATTGATACCTCACTTTACTTGCATTATGTCACTGACTCAAGACTTAATATAGAAAATTATAGATCTTGGCCTAGGGTAATTTTAATCTTTGCCCATAATAACAGACCTTTAGCTGTCAAAGGCAAGGGCTTTGTGTGCTGAAATTGGAACTCTGACTCTGGGTTACAAAGTCATAACTAGCAAGCACAAAGAAAGATTCCAGAACTTGGGAGTTAATATCTCCTTGCAGAAGTTGCATATAAACAAATGTGCATCACATTAACTATCCACACAATGTACCTCTTGTACAACATTATGTCTTAGATCAGGAAAGAAGACAATATAAACTATTTTATTGGACATTATTGAAAACAAAAAAGGCACATTTAGTCCATCATTTTAAAAAGCTTCATTCATTTATGTCTCCCAAGCAGGTTTTCCCAGGGCTGTGTCATGTAAATAACTTCCTTGAAATGACACATGTATTTACTCTTCATTATCTTGTTATCTTGTGTCATGCAATATGGCCCCTTGCATCTTTGACTTCTTCCTGGGTACTATATCAGATGGTCATGGATGTGCTAGAATGCAAAAAACTACTGTATTAATTAAAAATTTCACTCTAATATTTTATTTCTTTAGGGGAAGAAAAAAATCACAACACAGTTCTTTTTTAAACAAGGAAGCTATAAAAACCTATTAATAGTAAGAACTACTCTTTGTTCTTGGCTAATCAATGCATTTGGGCTTTGGATGTATTGTCAATGAAATTTTTTTGTTTTGTTTTTGACTCTGAAGTAAAATTTATCTTCCTGGATTTATAAGCTTATCTTTGTAAATGCTATCACGTGTTTTTTAGAGAGTATTTATGAGCTTCTAAACTAAGAAGCTTTAAACTTTCTTGCAGCAGAGCACCTAAAAGAAAATATATTGATTCATCACATTACTGAATAGCATTCATAACAAGCAGTCATTCAAAAATAGGTATAATCTAAACTAAAATTATTGTATTATTTGAAAGGCCAAAATATTTGCATGTGACTGACAGTCAGTTAAATGTTTAAGAGGTATCTGGAAATAACAGATGCAAAGTATGTCTCTTGATATCCCATAAAGAGCCCATTCTTTCCCCAGTCTTCATCTCAGTACCATCCACCCAGTTGCTGAAGCCCTAAATCTAGTCTTCTTTCAGCTCTAAACTCTTACCTACCTTCTTCAAAATATATTAACTCTATCTTCAAAATATATCCCAAATCTTCCACTTCTGTCCATATTCCCCCACCAAATCATTCATTCAAAATTAACATCATCTCTTTTCAGAATTCTGCAATGGTCCCTTTTATAACGGAACCATTCTTTATAAAGATCATTCTTCCATACATAGTCAGAATGATCTTTCAAAGCAAAAATCAGATCACATCCCTCTCCTGTTTGAAAACCTTCAATAGTTCCACATCAAATATTGAAAAAAAAATCAAACTTTTTTTCATAGACAAAGGTCACTACTTATCTATACAGTCTCATTTCTAACCACTCTGACTATTGCTCACTTTTGCTTTAATTACATTTGAACTAGTTAAAGTGTTCTTGCTTTGGAGCCTTTGCACTTGGAATTCCCTCTGCCAGAAAGGAAATCTTTCCTCTAAAATATCTTTACATCATTTATATCTCAGCTGAAACATTGCTTCTTCAGAAAAGAGATTTCTGACTATCAAAATGTAAGTCTTAACCAGTCAGTCTTAATCAAATCCTCCTTTTAAAATATAGTCATAGGAATTATTAGAACCATATTTATATGTTCTTGATTTTTGCCTCATTTACTCTTCACTGCTCCAGAATTCAAATATTATGAGAATTCAAAATACTCATTCATTTTGTCCATTGTTTATCCATAACCTCTAGAAAACAGTAGACACCTAATAAATACCTATCAAATGAATGATTAATAATTATATTTGTCACAAATAGGAAAATCAATATTTTATTAGTTTATACATGCTAATATAAATGAAGAAATCTCAACACTGTTATAACAAAAACACACATATGTAGGCATTTAATTGGGTTTAACCAATTGATAGATAAAATTAATTTAAATGCATGGTAGCAATGAAACTACCATATTTTCAGAGGGCTTACTAAATGGCAGCTCTTTATTTCATTTGGTCATTGTAACAATCTGATGAGGGGAGACCTATTTTTACAATGGAGATTCAGAGAGTTTTAAAAGTTTGCCTAAAGTTATAGAGTTAGTGGCAGATTCTTAACTATAAACTTGCACTCCCTCTAAAGGGTGCAGCACACCAACATGGCACATGTATACATATGTAACAAACCTGCACGTTATGCACATGTACCCTAGAACTTAAAGTATAATAATAATAAAAAAAAATCATAGCGATGTGAAAAAGACAACATTTATTGAGGTATTTTATGAGCCAGGCATCTTGCTAAGCATTTTAGATGTTGTAGGAGGGACTGTGCTTACCAATATCCATGTTCCCAGTCTTTCCTTATAAACATAAGCCTCCATGGCCTATAAACTACCAAATGTGACAAGTGTTACTTCTGAACTAAGCCTTCAAGGCTGGTGTTCTCCTTTCATCTCTGATCTCCCGCCATCACGTCCTCAGAGGACTGCAATTTCTACAGAAGCTGTGATCTCCTTTTCACAAGATTCTGAATAACCATGTGCAGCAGAGACAACATCCTACCTTCATAATATGAACAAAGAATAACACTTTTTTAATTGTTAAGCAACTAAGATTTGAGACTTACTTATTATCACAATATGATCTATCTTATTTAGACTAATGCAGATACAATACCTCATTTAATTCCTTAAATTCTTCAATAAAGGTACAGTATTACCTGCATTTCATGGATTATATAAATAAGTCTTAGTGATTTGAAATAACTTACTCAAATCATATAATTAGTAAATGGATGGAAATGCTGCATTGCTTGAATCAAAATTCTGAACCTTCCACTGAAGACTGTGTTCAGTCCCATTAATGGGATTCATTTCTTTTGAGAAAACACATTTACATAATTCAGTGGTGATATTAATCATAGTGTTTTATGTTGCATAACCTCCTGGAGAAAGTTTAGATTAGAGGAAAGCAAAAAGTCTTATTATCTTATCAGGAAATATGACCAAATTACACATTAGGTAATGGCAACCTTTCCGTACTCTGTGTTCTCTAACAAACCTTAAATACAGTACTCTAATAGCTGATTTTGAGACTTTATTGACTAGCCTAGTCATAACTGCTTCATAATTTGTAACTCCCACTGCTCTTCATTTTATCAGAATCATGGATTATGCAGGTCCCCATGGGAACAGATTATAGGCAAAAACAAAACAAAACAAAAAACAAAGAGCTTTCTCAGCCCACCTCATAAAAATGTTGAGTTATTTTACAATTAGAATAATATTTATATAACCAAGGAATTTGTGCCACAACTATTTGCACTCTTCCACTCTTCTTGATAGAGACAGAACTTCTATCAAAAGCAAAGAATGCAAAACTACATATTTTAATACGAACCAAAGAAAAA
>NC_045435.1:138048549-138073090 GCF_002776525.5 Piliocolobus tephrosceles
TTTTTTTTTTTGAGTCTCACTCTGTCACCCAGGCTGGAGTGCAGTGGAGCAATCTTGGCTCATTGCAATCTCTGTCCCCTTCCCGGTTCAAGTGATTCTTGTGCTTCAGCCTCCCAAGTAGCTGGGATTACAGGTGCACATCACAACACCTGGCTAATTTTTGTATTTTTAGTAGAAATGGGGTTTTACTATGTTGCCCAGGCTAGACTTGAACCACTGGGCTCAAGCGATCTACCCCTCGTAGTCTCCCCAAGTGTTGGGATTACAGGTGTGAGCCACTGCTCCTAGCTGAAAGCAACTTTTAACATTTGGCTCTGTATGCCCCAGATAAACAATAGCAGATACAGTTCATTTTCCACTAATGAAGGAAGAAAACCCTGGTTAATATCCATGGCTTGATAAATTTTTTATATGTCATAGCAAAGGGTTTTGATTATAGATTATAAACTAAGAAATATACCTCAGTGGCTACTGGAATAAACAAATGCAAGCTAAATATATACCTATTAATTTCATTTCAATAGTGTCAATGTTTTAAGATCACACCTATACTGGTGACCATAGAAATCACTGGAATCCGGCATTGCTTATCTATATGACCCGCTATCTCTATCTAATTTTAAACTCTATCTAATATTACTTTCCAGTAAAGAGATAGAGTTAAGTTCTGTAAGGATCAAGTTCAATGAAAAATTATCTTCTAAAAATATGCAACATATTTTCATTTGACTGTATTTACATTCTTGTGACAAAAACAAAGAAGACCTTGAGTTAATAGAAGTTCACAATATACATTATATAAAGAGTAAAATCCAATCCACTATGGCAAAGGGGTTCAACTTAAACGTATCATTCAATTTAAGTGCTAAGCACTATCATAGATGCTTGATTCTGTAGGCAATATCTAGTGGCATGGAATACAGAAAGAAATTGGAGAAAAAGAGGTATATTAGTTTCCTATGGCTGCTGCAACAAATTTCTACAAACTCAGTGGCTTAAAGCAATACAAATTTATTCTCTTACTTTTGTGGAGGTCAGAATTCTGAAATTAAAATATCAGTAGGGTCATGTTCCTTCTGGAGGCTTTAGGCAAGCATATACTTGCTTGCCTTTTCAGGTTCTAGAAGCTGTTACATTCATTGGCTTGCAGCCCCTTCCTCACATCACTATGATCTCTTTCTTCATCATCATATCTACTAATAACTCTGATCTTCTGTTTCCCTCTTATAAGGACCCTAACAGTTACACTTGGCTCATCTGAAAGAATCAGGGTAATCTTCCCATCTAAAGATTCTTAACTTAATCACATCTCCTAAGTAAGGCAAGATATCCACATATTCTGGAGATTAGGACATTCACATATTCTGGAGATTAGGGGAAAAGGAAATGAAAGACAAGGCAAAAAGAAGACTTGCAAGTGTGTTGTAGATAATAATAATAGTAATTACTGTTATTCATTCATTCAATAAATGCTTATTGAGCCATTAAATCATATCATATGAGGTCTCGTATGTGGTAGAAACACTCTAAAAAGATGAGCTCAAATTAGTTACATGGCCACATATTCAAATCTTTATGGCCTGTCTATATCTGGATGCTCAGAGTTAGTACTGATAAGTGAACTGTATTCTAAAGAAAATTTCAATGACAAATTTTAAAAGTAGCTTTCTTTGCTTACTGAGTTTATCCAAAATGTAAGAAAAACAGTTTTCAAAATCGATTTGGTCCCAGGATGCAATTAACAATTACAATAATGCGAATGGTGCACTGAAAACAGCAACTTTAAAATAAGATGCTCAAAAATGTTTTAACTTAGGAACATCATTTTACTGGACAAAGATGTAAAATGTTGCAAAAATTAGTTGATGGTAAAAGTGTAACTCAAGTCTAAGAACAGCCATTCTAAGGGGAGAACATTTTCTCCTTGTGGAGATCTTCATTTTTTGCAATCATTAGCAAAAATAAGAAAAGAAGACACTAAGTGGTTGGATGAAAAAGACAAGTAATTACTAAGGTCTTCTCTTTTACGCCTACGGGAAAATTAGACTTGGTTTTCAGATTTTGTCTCTTCTTCCTAATAAGAAAATGGAAACGCTTATGAAAGTAGAACAAATTTTGCCTCAGGACAATTTCAGGAATTATAACTTTTGAATTCATCTATTTTGATAGATAACTCCAATTATAGAAAACATCATTTCCTGATGAGATTTTTGAAACCAGAGAATAGTCTCAAAAGATCTCTATATCTAAAAGCATTAATTCCAGTAAACAGAGGTGGAGATAGGAGTGTTTAATTAATGTCACTGCTAATTATTGTTATTCATTCATTCAGCTAATACCTATTGAGCTATTAAATTATATCGAATAAGGTGCAGTACATGGTAGACACACTCTACGAAGGTGAATGTAAACTAGCTACACTGGTCATGTATTCAAAAGCTTATGACCTGTCTATATCTGGATGTCCAGAGTTAATACTGGGACACATATCATATTCTGAACAAACTTCAATGACAAGTTTTAAAATAGTTTTGTTTATTCAATTCCTCTCATTTTACAGTTCCTTAAGTAATAAAGAACGTAGAAGAGAGGCATAGTCTATGAAATGTGTACATTACTAACATTCCAAGTCATTATATTGGGAATGGTCTATTGAAAATAGTAAATGTACTGATTAAGAAAAAATATTTGTGAGGCACACAACAAATCGAGGGCTAATTTGGTTAACATACAGAGTGTTAACAAGTCAATATGTAAAAATACACAACCCAAGAGAAAAATAATCAAAAAACTGGAACCACAGGTAAATGATGAAAGAGATATAATTGAACAATACATGCATGTAAAATGATCAAACTCATTAGTAAAGAGGAAAATCATAAAACAAAATCATGACACTGTCTAACTTTTAGATTGGCAGAGTCTATAAATTTATACTTTCCTAGTATTTTAAAGAGCTAGGAAACAAGAGTTTGTACTGTTTTGGTGAAATTAAACATTTACAGAATCTTTTCCTTAGGAGGTCAATACATCATACTTTAAAATATGCATAACTTTTAACCCTGCACTTCACTCTTAAGTGTCCATCATATACATAAATTCATGCATGGGAGCAAATATATTTTATAAGGACATTTATTGCAACATTGTAACAGAAAAAACCTTGAAGCAATACAAACATTCATTTGCAGAGCAGTTTACATAAATATGATACATTCATTAAAATGGAATACTATCTAGGTACAAAAATAAAATACATCTACCATATGCCAGCAGTTCTCAAAGTGTGGTCTGAGGACCTTCAGGTATCTCTGAGACCATTTCGAGTGGTTCACAAAGTCAAAATTGTTCCATAAAAATACTAAGATGTTATTGGTCTTCTTTTACTCTTTCAAAAATCCTCATTCTTCACAGGTAGAATGAAGTTCTTTTAGATTCTACGTGATATGTGATATAGGAAATGCAGAAGGAGATAAGAAAATTTAGCTGCATTCTATTATGCCAAACATTAAAGAAATCTTCAAAAATGTAAAATAAGCCCACCCTTCTCACAAATAGTTTCATTTGTTTAGAAAATATGGTTGTTTTTAATAAAATGTTGTTTTAATTGATTTTCAATGCTTTTGTTATCTTTTAAGTAAATTTTTCATGTAACTTTTAATTGTCATTTTACATTTCTAATATAGCAAATGTCATAAACAAAAATTTTTTGGTGTTCTTGATAATTTTAAGAGTGTAAAGGAGACTGAGAACAAAAGTTTGAAACTCTGACCTCAACCAATACACTGTTGCCCCATAGAGATCTCCAATCTAATCTTCTTTCCCTTACAGTTTCATATTAAAAGTGCAGATATACAGGAGAAAGAGAAATGGAGAAGGACAGAAATAAGGAAAAAACCCTCAGACAAATGCAAGCTATAGAGAAGTAAGAAGTATTCCTGCATAATCTTCAATTCCTGCATATCGAATAGTCATAGGTAACTGGTATAAATGCTATAGACAAAATTATTATAATAAGATTATTGAAAATCTTTGAAGATATTTTTTGGCAAGTTTTTGCATTTCATGTTTAGTATATGTCCATTATTTTAGCATTTCAAACAATTTTTTCTAAGTAATAATTATTTTATAATATTTGCAAAGCACAGAACACACAAGAAGAAATCTGTATCTCTACTGCTGAGACCAATGACTATTACCATTTTGGTGTATTTGTTCTTAGTTTTTATTATAACTGAGTCATTTATAAAGTAAAAATGAGTTCATTTTTATGACTTTTTAGGTAACATTTTATAAACATTTCAATATTATTCTAATTCTTATTTTATTATTATTTTCTCTTTTTTCCTGAGGACTACTGATGATAATCAAATTCCAGTTCCATCTTTAAAAGCTTCCTCATTAATAATTTTAGATGTCTACCTCTATGAAACTTCATAGGAGTTTAACATTATTTTAAGGAAAATAACTAAAAGCATAAAAAGAAGGTGGTCTCCTTTTTCAAGGGAAGTTACAACACTTTAAGCAAAATACTGGCAGCAGATGTTTGTATCTGTGGTTCTAAAACAACAGAAGTTTTCCTGACTATGAGGGCCACAGCAGGGAAGTCATGAAACTGAGGGAATAAATGATTAGACCAAATGTCACTGCTGTCAGGAAATTCTGTGGGAAGTGACAGAAACCTCTCAGAAATTTAGAAGTGTTCCCTGCACCACACAGGAAGAAAACCATCTGTGCATTTCAGCATCAGGGGCCAGTTAAAATAATTATTGGTTGTCACCAAATTAATGGCTACAGATGAAGACTAGAGCTACCTTGAAAACTGTATTAATAATCCACTCATTATGGTTGACACTGTAGTTCTGGAATGAAAGATAATTATTCACTTTAGTAAGAACTTACCCCGTAATGAGGAGGATTCACAAAAGATAATTCCAATAGAAGCTGTCCCCTTGGCAGCCTCTATAAGAATGTTCATTAACATAAACTAGTCAATTTCAAATACGCATCTTTGATAATATCTATATTGTGAGAGCCACCTGATGGTGACCCAATCTCATGGAATTTATCAACCTGTTTTCCAGATTGTCATACTAAACAAAAGTATTACAATTGACAATAGAAATATAAACTTGATACTAATGGACACATATATTATTTGCATTCAGGTTTTCCAGTAAATAAATGCTATTACTGCATAAAACAAAGATTAATAAATTACCAGTTTGAAGTAACAAATAATTGACTAAATCAGATTTATCAGATATCCATCACTTAAAACCCTCCAGCGTTAAATGTGCGACAAATGTCTCAGATAAAAATATGATCTTATGGCATAAAATAAATCAAAACACTGTGAAAAAGTGGGACATTCACAATGTAATATGTTTCTTATTATTATCAATTAGACTGAAGATTTTCCATTTTAATACCTTTCTTTGAAATATCCTATTCAGGTGGGCCAAAATTAATATAAATTGAAGAACATATTGTTGCTTAAGGCACAAGTGTTCTCATCATAATCAAAGTGTTATGAATGAATAATTAATATATTTGTAGCAGAAAATGTTGGTTTTATTTATTTATTTTATCTATTTTTGGACAGGGTCTCACTCTATCATGCAGGCTAGAGTGCAATGGCACAATCGTGTAATTATCCCAAGTAATTTATCCCACCCTGGCCTTCTCAGTAGGTGGGATTTCAGGTGCACACCATCGCAGCTGGCTTTTTTCTTTTGTAGAGATGAGGTCTCACTATGTTACCCAGGCTGGTTGTGAACTCATAGGTTCAACAGTCCTCCCAGTGATCCTCCCATTTTGGCCTCCCAAAGTATTGTGAAGTAGTGCGATTACAGGCATGACCCACCACACGTACCCAGTTTTCTTTTTTTTTTTTAAGTAGCCTATTTCAGTATTTAAGCATTCAGAAGGAATAATTAGACTTACAGCTACCAAAAACTTAACCTGTAACATAAGCTTAGAAAACGACAATTTGACACCTTTCACACATCATAAGGAAACATGTGGAAAGCAGTACCAGGGCTCTGTAGCATTTTTCTGTGTTTATAACTTAGAAGACCTCTGGGAGTATGAAGGAATGCACAAATACATCATTTAAAAGAACATGACTCAGCCAGCCAGAACACATGACCATTAAGACATAAAATCAACAAATCATACCACATTCCTCATCAGGGTTCACAACTAGGCTAATAAACATATATATGATACATATATATAAGATATATATATATATATATGCTAATTTGATCTTTGTGTCTAAAGTTACTGTTACCATTAATTAATGGAATTAATTAAATGCATGAGCAGCTCATGCCAGACTTTGAAGGGGGTACAAACTTTTATCCAACTCTGATTCTGATATTGATTCCTAGCTTATAGGTAAGGAGAAAACAAGGCTAAAGTTTGGGAAGTTTGACTACTTCTACTGAATAGTACAAAAATTCAGGTTAAATGTTCTAAATGTATAACAATTATAACTAAAGTGTGCAGAAAAGCAAAGAAATTAAATATCAATCCCAGGACACAAGGAAAATAATTCACAGTAAAACTAGACCAAGTATAAGGTTTTAACAAATAGAATAAACAACAATATTAGGAGTTTAAAAATATTATTCTATGCTTACTAAAGTATAGGTATCCATTTATTCAGCAGACTCATAATCATTATGGTTTTGGAGGAGAATCACCTGTGTTGGAACTATCATTTAAGTATCAAGACAAAAAATTACTCAAGTCATTTACAACAATGATGACTGGCCCCATGTTACAGTGTAATCAAAACTATCATTTGAGTGCAGCACCATTTAGACTGGGTTAGGCATTATGGCAAAGACTAGACTTGAAAGGTCATTTATCTTGCTTCTGCATCCACTGAATAGTAAGGTCACTATGTGGAGGTCATGAGAGGACAAAGATGGGCAAATTTTCCAGACCAAAACGTATAAGCTAGTTTTTGTCCTGTACATAAGTTAAACATTAGAGGTTTCCTCCCCATCCCAGCTTTACTGGGGTATAATTAACAAGTAAAAATCGTATATATTTAAGTTGTAAAATGTGATGTTTTCAGATATAGTGAAATGATTACCACAGTCAAGCTAATTAACATACATCTCTCACATCGTTATCTTTTATTGTGTGTGTTGTAAGGATATAAAAGATCTACATTCTCAGCAAATTTCAAGTATCCAATATATTATTATCAACTATAGTCACCATATGTATATAAAATCTCCATAACTTATTCATCTTATACTTACAAGTTGGTTCCCTTTGATCAACATCTACCCATTTTCCCCATTTCTATACCCCTGGTAACGATCCTTCTGGCTCTGTTTCTATGAGTTCAACTTTTCTAGATTCCATGTGTAAGTGAGGTGCTGCAGTATATGTTTTTCTGTGTTTGGTTTCCACCCCAGTGATAAATACCACTTGATCACAGTGTATGATCCGTTTAATGTGCTGTTAAATTTGGTTCACTAGTATTTTGTTGAGGAGTTTTACATCTATGTTTATCAGAGATACTGACCTGAAATTTTCTATTCTGATGGTGTCCTTGTCAGGCTTTACTATCAGGGCAATGCCAGCCTAGTAAAATGAGTTTGGACATACATCATCCTCTTTAATTTTTTGCAAGAGTTTGAAAATAATAGCTATTAATTATTCTTGAAATGTTTGGTATAATTCTCCAGTGAAGCCATTAGGTCGTGGGTTTTTCTTTGATGAGAAATTTTACATTAATGATTGAATCTCTGTAATTGTTATTGGTCTATTCAGATTTTCTGTTTCATCATGATTCACTCTTTGTAGGTTGTTTGTTTCTAGGATTTTTTTCTATTCTAGGCAGTATAATTTGTTGCCATATAATTGTTTATAGTAGCCTCTTATGATCCCTTTATTTCTGTGGTGTCAGTTCTAATTTCTCCTCTTTTATTTCTGATCGTATTTATTTAAATCTTCAGCATTTTTTTTCTTAGTGTAGTAAAAGTTTGTCAATTTTGTTTATCTTTTTTTAAAAAAAGCAATTCTTAGTTTTGTTGATCTTTTCTGTTGGTTTCTTGGTCTCAAATTTCATTTATTTCTTCTCTGATCTTTATTATTCCTTCCTTTTACTAAATTTGGGCTTAGTTTGTTATGTTTCTAGTTCATTGAAATGTAAAGTTAGGTTGTTTATTTGAGATGTCTTTTTGTTTTTCATGTAGGCATTTATCACTCTAAACATTTCCCTTAGAAATGATTTTGCTGCATCCCATATGTTTTTGTATGTTGTGTTTCCATTTTCTTTTGGCTCAATATTTTTTTATTTATCTTTTAATTTTTTTGACCCATTGGTTTTTCAGAAATTTGTTATTTAATTTTCACATATTTGTAAATTTTCCAGTATACTTCCTGTTATTGATCTTTAGTTTTATACTACTGTGGGTCAAAAATATGCTTAATATGATTACAATCTTTTAAACCTTGTTAACACTTGTTTTGTGGAACATATGATCTATTCAGTAGAATGCTTTGTGTATGTTTGAGAAGAACATGCGTTCAGTTGCCTTTGGATGAAGTCTTTTATATGTCTGCTAGGTTCATTTGTTCTAAAATATAGTTAAAGTCCAATGTTTTCTTATTGATTTTCTGTCTGGATGATCTATTCGTTATTGAGAGTTGGGTATTGAAGTTCCCTACAATTATTGCATTGCTCTCTATTTCTGTGTTTAGTTCTGTTAATATTTGCTTCATACATTTAGGTGCTTTAATAGTGGGTGCATATAAATTTACAATTGTTATGTCCTCTTGATGAACTGACTACTTTATCATTATATAATGACCTTTATTGTTTCTTTTTTCCAGTTTTTACTTAAAAGTTTATTTTGTCTGATAGAAATATAGCTACTCCTGCTATTTTTGGTTTCAGCCTGCATGGAATATCTTTTTCCACCCCTGTACTTTCAGTCTACGAGTGTCCTTAAAGCTGAAGTGAGTTTCTTGATAGTAGTATTTAGTTGTATCTTGTTTTAATCCATTTGGCCACTCTATGCATATTTTGATTGGAAATTTTAATTCAGTTACCTTTAAAGAAATTATTAATAAGTAAAGGCTTACTATTGCCCTTTCGTCAGTTGTTTTCTGGCCGTTTTGTAGATCCTCTGATTCTTTCTTCTTTCTTGCTATCTTCCTTTGTTAACTGATGCTTTTATATAGCAGTACTGTTTGACTTATTTCTCTGTATTTTTTGTGTATCTACTGTAAGAGTTTGCTTCATGATTACCTTTAGGCTTACATAGTACGTCCTGTAGTTATAACAATCTATTTTACATGTATTACTTTGATTGCATACAAAAATTTTACACTGCTGCCCACCCAATTTTATGTTTTTATTGTTACAATTTACATCATTTTATACTGTTCATTTATTAACAGGTTATTATAGCTATGGTTATTTTAAATAGTTTTGTTTTTTAACCTTTATACTAGAGTCATAAGTAATTAACACATTACCATTACAATATTAGAATATTATGTCTTTACTGGTGAGTTTTATATTTTTATTTGTTTTCATGTTACTAATTAACATACTTTCCTTTCAGCTTGCAGAACTCCCTTTACCATTTCTTGTAAGGCAAGTATAGTGGTAGTGAACTTCCTCAACTTTTATTTATTTATTTATTTTTGTCTGGGAAAGTCTTTATCTCTCCATTTCTGAAGGACAGCTTTGCCAAGTAATCTAATTTTGTTTTGTAATTTTTTTCCAGCACTTTGACTATATCATTCTACTCTGTGCTGTCCTGCAAGGTTTTTGCTGACAAAAACCTATTTCTTGTCTAATAGTCTCATGCAGGCTCTCTTGTATGTGATAAGCATGTTTTTTTCTTGGTGCTTTCAAAATTCTCTTTGTCTTTGATTTTTGACAATTTGATTTTAATGTGTCGTAGTGAATCGTCTTTGGGGAAACCTGTATGGAGGCTTTTAATCTTCATATACCTGGGTGTTCACATCTCTCTCCAGATTTGCAAATATTTCGGCCATTATTTCTTTAAACAAGAATTCTCTCCCTTTTCTGTCTCTTCTTCTGGAGCTCCCATACAGTGAATATTAGCTTTCTTGACATTGTTCCATAAATGCCGCAGGATTTGTTCATTTGTTTTCATTGTTTTTTTCTTTTTTATCTCTAATGGAATATTTTCAAATGATATATCTTCAAGTTCACGGAGCATTTCTGCTTGATCAAGACAGCTGATGACACTCTATTGCAATTTTCATTTTATTCATGCATTCTTCAGCTCCAGAATTTCTGTTGGTTTCTCTCATAATTTCTATATCTTTATTGAACTTTTTATTTTGCTTGTGTATTCTTTTTTCTGATATCATTGAGTTGTTTTTCTGTGTTTTCTTGTAGCACATTCAATTCACTTAATGAACTGTTTCCTTAAAACAATTGTTTTGAAGGCAATTTGTCAGGCAATTTATAGATCTTAATTTTTTTGGTGGGCTCATTACTGGAATATTATTTTGCTCCTTTGATGGTATCATATTTCTTGATTATTTAACATTATTTGAAGTCTTACATTGCTGTATTCTCATTTGAAGAAGCAATTATCTCCTCCAGTTTTAATCCTTCACCAATCAACCCAGCCAGAGATTCTGAGCTCTCTTAGACTCAGCTAGTGTACTTAGACATTTTCCATGGATGCCTCTGCTCCACGTCACTTGTTCCCTCTTAGGGAGGAATTCTTAAGACTGTATGCTGTCTCTTGATCCCACAAAGCCAGGACAGGTTCTGATCATCTCCCACTTGTGTTCTCTTTGGCCATGCCCTGAAATGCTCAAGTTCATATCCTTTCTCTCAATCCTGCAGTCATGTTTGCTGTCTCAGTGAGATACTTGCTCTTGCTGTCCACAGTAGTATACCAAGGGAGTTGGCTTGGAGGGGGCTTGAGGTGCATGGAGCACTTGTGGTGCCCATGAGCTAGTTGAGGAGGATCCACAGCCAAGGCATCCTAAGTAGTTCATGGGTGGACTTCCTGGCGGAGTCTGTAGAGTGATTAGTAGGGTCTATAGCCTCCGTTTCCTGTTCCCAGCCTCTTCCAACCATTCAGTCATGCTAATTACCTCAGTATCCTGGGTGGGGCTAGAAAGAAGTAGATATCTTAGGCAGCATCCCATATGGCTAGGGGAACTGGACACTTACTCACTACTTTCTTGTTTTTCCGTATGGGAAAAATTGCGGACTGAGGGAGCCTCTCTTATCTCTGAGCTATGCCCGGTAAAGGGGTGACATGGGTAAAGTGAAACTGTTCTTCTTACTCTCTTCAATATATCTATCCTTGGATACCTTTTGCTCCAACAGTGAACTGGGACATTTCTGCTAGATGCCCAGACTCCCACAAAGGTACTCTCATCCATTGGTAGTTCTCAAAATCAATGCTTTTGTGGGATATTATGGTAGTATGTTTCTGTTCCACCATCTTGCTCTAATTATTAGTGCTTTATAGATTTATTGCCTAGACATCAGTTTGGTATAAGAGAAAGAGTTTCCATCAGACAAAAAGGGACCACATGTCCTTTCTCTTTCCACCTCTTTCTTTGTGTGTGT
This sequence comes from Piliocolobus tephrosceles, assembly GCF_002776525.5. NCBI lineage: Eukaryota > Metazoa > Chordata > Mammalia > Primates > Cercopithecidae > Piliocolobus > Piliocolobus tephrosceles. Next base: position 138,060,155 of record NC_045435.1, read on the forward strand.
CTTTCTTTCAGTATAAATGTACTGATAGCATTTTTTAGAACATTTGTTTAGTCAAAGTATTAAATATATTATGTGCATTATCTAATTTAATCTTTACAAACATCTTATGATGTATATTTTGTTACTATTTCTATTTTACAGCTGGTTCAATAATTTTTTAGAACACAAAGGAATAGTATAGAAGGAAATAAAGGAAAAGAGGACAGTATTACAATGGAATAAGTTATTTAAGCCCTACTAAGGTTATGATGATCACACACCAAAGCTGATTTGAGATAACCTTTATCCTATATAAAAATTATATCTTATTACATCAATTCTCCCCTGTTAATTTTTTAATTTAAGGTAAATGTCTACCCTCAGAAATTTAGGGTGAATAAAAAACGTGTTAGCCGTATTAACAAATCCTATGGAACTTAAAATCTTAGAAAAACAAGAGGAAAAATCAATCTAACAGCTTTTGGTAAACCAGGACTTTATATAAAATTATGAAGAAAACTCCTATAACAGATTTGCTAAACATTTCTGCTTTTCTTTGGTAAAAGTATTTGATTAATTTTGAAATATTTGTTTTAACTTCCATGTCAGCAAATACTGAGTGATTTGTAATAGTTAATTACAGTAACTATATGATTGAGTTTTCATATAATTATTTTATTTTCCTTTCCTTGGGTTTTACATTTACTTATATTAAAAATTCTTACTGTACATTTATCTTGAATTATGGATCATTCAGTATTATTTTTGAGACATAAATTCAGAATTTTTAGAGCTTAAAAATGCTTTGCAAATTATTTTTTCCTTCATTTTTATTTTGTAGCCAAGAACACTGAGAGGCAAAGAGGTTCCACCATGTGGGACAATGACCGAGGTAACTTGAAAAAGAAAAGCAGGGCTGGAACCCACACTCTTAACTTCTACTCAGGCCTCAAAAGGAGAATTTGATCAGCATATTATGAGCAAACAAATGCACTAGTGTTTCCTTTACTCATTCATCTTTGGCACTATTCAACCTGTAGTAAGAGTTAAAGTAAAAAGCATATAGTAGCCATACTTTAGTACCTATGTATATGAAAGTTGTTTAAAATCCACTCTAAGTAAAGTTTCAGGCAGTCAAAAGTTCTCACAGAAGATCTGTCATTTTAAATACAATATTTTTTTTTTCTCAGATCCCTGAAGAACTAGATACTTAAACATTGATTGGTACAAGGTCATTGCGTTACTGAAATGACTTTAACTTAGCATTAATCAACTTAGCACCTCTGTATATCCCTTCTGTAAGGAAGGACATAGAAATCTGGAATCTACGGTCACTTTAATTGTTACTTGTCCACACTTATTGAGGTAACAGTCTAGCACCCTGTGCTTCTATTTTCTGTTGGGTGTTTAAGATCAAATGGTGTTAAAAACATCGCTGGAAATGAATGCACAAGTGGCAAAGGTTCTGAACTGCAATTTGTGAGTTAAACAACTTGCTTTTGTATTTGATGCATTCACCAGAATGAAATAAAAGAGAATAAAACTTCTACTGTCTGAGTAGAAGTTAAATTTACAGAAATAAAAATGAAAGAGTCAAAAAACCACGGTTTTTAGTTAAGTACTAAAATTATCAACGGAAAGTCTCTAGTGGGCTTTCCAGGCCTGTATCTCTATATTACATACACACCCATTCTATGTATTATTTTCTGTCAAAGCTTTATTCATAACCACAATCAAAAGGACACATATTTTGAGATTTCTTTCTTTTGTTTTACTGTGCTGGTAAGAGCCTGCCCTGCAACTTCACTACCATAAGTTTTAATCTATTGAGTTTATTTGTGAACAAAGGAAGAATTGAAGATAGTATTCTGTTGGTTGTCTGCTTGATATCTGCTCCAAAATAAAGTTTTTCTATGCACAAACTAAACTGTTCTGTTCTGAATTAAACCTTGACTTTATTTTTATGATCACCAATATGTTTAGTCAAATTGTTTTAAAATTAAATTTTTAATATAGTAAAACATTCCTTTTCAAATTGCCCCAGCACACTTTTATCAAAAATGTTTCAAGGGAGAAGTAACAAGTGGAGAAAAAAAAATACTACCTCCCACTAAAAATATCTGCAATATGTAATTAGCTGATAAATATATAGAAATGTAGCCCAAAGAAACAGAACAGCTTGCTAACAAAATAGTATTCTCTTTAACTGAAATAACAAGGCTTTCGCAAACAGCTCCAAAATAAGGCAAACTTTTTTTTTTTTAATATTAATTCCCTTGAACAAAGTAGTGAGTAGGGATAGAGGGACAGGTAGCGCCATAATAATTCTGCAAGTTTTAGCCAAATATGCTACGGATCTATGCACAAGAAATGGGACTGGAATGCAGTGTAAATAGATAATTCCTCTTAGCAGTGGCATTCTTCTCTTGATGGTCCTTTCTAGTCTGCTGTAAGACCATTGAAAAACATTGTCATACCTGCATTCTGACTTATTGACTGACATTGAAATAGGGAAAGTGATAGGAATTTTTATAAAATCTTTGTCAGACTCAAAGTTTCATCAGCATCATCTCTAGACAGAATATAAATATTTTAAAAAGTACATGCTCAATGGTTGGACAAAACAGTTTTTTAAAAAATCCCCCACTGTCTCCCCCCCCATTCTGCTTCAGCTATTTCACAATATTCCACTATATATTGAAGATAAAAGAAGACTGTTGTGTTGGGAGCTCTGGAGAAGTGAAATAGAATATTTAAGTTAGGTGAGAGAAAGAGAAGAAATGCCACCAGAGAGATAGAAAATATATCTATTTTTATAATAGCAGTATGTTCAGTGAGTTGTACATCAAGACATGAGTAAAGAAATTCCAAGTGAACATTGTAGTCTAAGAAACTCACTTGTTGTCCTGTGCGGTGGCTCACGCCTGTAATTCCAGCAATTTGGGAGGCCAAGGTGGGTGGATTACCTGAGGTCAGGAGTTCGAGATCAGCCTGACCACTATGGTGAAACCCTGTCTATACTAAAATTACAAAAATTAGCCGGGCATTGTGGCATGCCCCTGTAGTCCACTACTTGGGAGGCTGAGGCAGGAGAATCACTTGAACCTGGGAGGCAGAGGTTGCAGTGAGCTGAGATTGTGCCACCACACTCCAGCCTGGGTGACAGAGTGAGATTCTATCTCAAAAGGAAAAAAAAAAAAAAAAAAAGGAAACAAAATCACTTGCTAACAGCAGGCTGGATGCCAAAGACACACATCTCCTCATCCTTCTTTCTACTACTATATGGGTTATTACTGAACACACAGTTATCTTTATAATGGGGAGATAAACAAATGCTTAAGTATGTAAATTGATTGCCAGGAATGCAAATATTTCCATTCTGCTTTGCTAAGGCCATTAAAAACACACACAGTGGAAAAAAGAAATCGCTACTTTTTTACAAATTAATTTTCCATCTCTAGATTGTACAGTTTCCAATCCAACATCTGTTACCTTTGTTAGTCTGTGATCTGCCAAAGATTGTTCTTTTTAGTACCCATCTAGAGAAATGTGAAATTCGTAATTTTAACTCTTTGAATGCAATAAAAATTTTAAAAAATATATATCTTATTTAAGGAACTAGGTAATGTTGGGAACAATGTTGATAATCCACTTGAAGAAAAGATATGTATATATGTGTTCTGTCCTTTTACATCACACAGGACTTGGAAAAAAATAGAAGAAAATATGCTTGGTGCATTGGGTTTTATGTTCTAAGTTACTTAATGCTAAACACTTTCAGAAGAGTAAATGTGCATATCAACTGAGCAGTACACATAAGTGATCTGAACGAATATTGTCAAGTGGTTTCTTTATGTTAAAACAAAATAAAGAATAATGTAATACTAACAAAAAGGTTCAAGTTGAAGGTATATATCTAAAAAAGGGGAAGGAAAGAGCCACCATAGGGGGAGAGGAGTCTACGATACAGTGGCAACTCAGGGCTTCTTGGGATATGGGGCCAGTGAAATTTTGTATGGCTGAAAAGTGATTTCCAGGAGAGCATGGCTAATAGATTCAGGTTGGCAGCTGAACAGTTCTGTGCTATGCTATTCCTCCCTTCTCTCTGTCTCTCTTTCCCAGACACACATACATACACAAACACACACACACACACGTGCGCACAAAGTCAAGTGTCTTACTGAAGCAAAAACATATGAACTGAGCTACTCTTGAGAAATCAAGAGTAAAAACAAGGGGGAACCAGAGAAATGACTCAACTGTGTCTGGATGCTGTGAGGTTACCATCAAGTGAAGCATTTACTATGATCCACGAGATTTAACAGAGACACAATCTTATTTCTTATTATTTCATTTCTATATGACTTTTCCTATCATCTTTTTGGTCTGTTTTATGTAATCTACCATCTTGTTGACTCTCAGTTCTATGGATTACCTTGTAAATAGGCTAAGTTTGGATTCATTCATTCATTGTTTTTCTTAGGTAACTTACTTGTTCCTGCTACATGCAAGAGGCAGTGTGATATTTGAATAATGTATCACCTGTATTTCTGGTTCTAAGGAGCTTACTCAGGCTACTCTAATAGACATAACACAACATGGAATTGAGGGACAGTCTCTGATTGTAAGTCAGAATTCAGAGTTTCAGCCCTGGTTCAGTTAGCAACAAAGGAGTCATGAGATGTAAATAACTGGTTAATCGGTGTATATATTTATGAAACAAAAGGGGAAGATTAGATAAAACCAAAAAATCCTAGAGATCAAAAATTTTTATAATTCCAGGATATTTCTTCAAAGTAATATAGATATGAGAGAAAACAAGGTGATAATTGTCATAAGAAAGCCATTGACCATTGACACAGGGATCACCACCCTCACAGTCATACGGCCCTGAAAGAACCATTGTATTAAAAAATTTCATTAACCTATTTGTTGTCTTCGCTGCAAATTATTTCTGCTAAACTTGACTAATGGCAGCTCAAATTAGAATGCATCCATGAGTGTCTTCTAGGGGAAGTACAGGGGACTTCTGAAATCTGTTCCTGTATGGAGGATTCTTCAGCAATTCAGAAAGGGTAGCTAGGTTCTAGCCCCCATGACCACATAGCAGAGTTATCATCTCAGATCAGGCACTTAACCTCTCATAAATAAACACAATAGTTAACTTGCTGGAATGTAGATGGCTATACTGGAGGTCTATTCTAATTCCAAATTCCGTGAGTTTTAAATCACGCTATTCCCCCTTTGCCCCCGCTTCAAGCCTTGTACAACCAAACAACTTGGTAAAGATGTGTGACCCATCTTGGTACCCTAGAAATGTGTCATTTGACTATTTTATCATTTACAATTTTTCCCCACTAACTTCTAATTCTTGTGACTATTTCTATTGTATAGTAGAGAAAAATAAATTTTAGAAAAGTGAAAGGATTGCACACTCAAATAAGCATTAACGTATAAGTAAGTCACCAAAATGGGCAATGTGGAGGTGATCCAAGGAGAAATATTGATCCAGGGCTATGATCTAAGAAATGTAGGTGATTTCAAGAAACTGAAAAAGTTAAGTAATTAGATTATTTCCTGGAGCATCTAGAAAAGAATGCAGCCCTGGTGACAGTGCCATGAGAGCCACTGCAGGCTTTTAACCTAAGGGATTGTTGGATATTAAGATTATATTGTTTTAAGCCACCCAGTTTGTGATAGTTTGTTATACCAATAGAAGACTAATACAGTGGCTAACCAGAATATACAGTCAAAAGTTAAAAATGACACAAGAGTTTATGTGAAATTAGGGACAGATCCTAACAGATGGAGGTGAGAAGAGATGTCTTCATGGAAGAAGCATAATTAATGTGGTACTGAAGGATATGTTGAATTTTGTCTTATAGAAATACATAAAAAAGGATATTTCAGGTAAAAAATAGTGTGTGTAAAGACTGCATGTGAGGAAGCATGAGATTTTATAGTGAACAATGGTGCTAGGACACTCATGGTTTATAATGCCATAAGTTGCAAGCAGCATTTTAAGTAATGTTATTAATGCAAATTAAAATATCTATAGTAATAACTAAAACTAAAATTCATTTTCATAGCCATCCAATCATTGATATATATGCCATCAGTATATAACACTGACAAGCCACTTGGAGACTTAATGACTCTATTGACTCATACCAAAATGGAAAAAGAGCATTTATCTTTCAAAAGCTTTCAAAGGAATCATTTATAATCATGACAAGTATAAGAATAAGAAAATGCAAAGTAACATAAAAAGAAACACTGCATGTTTACTATATGTAGAAGACATAGTGCTTTCTAAACACTTTCTTATTTATTCTCAGAATTCCTTGACATAGATTTGATTATTAATATCATCTATAAGCTAGTATTAATGCCTAATCTTAGAATAGTTAAGTAAATGACCTAGGTCTTGCAAATGAGTGGCAGAGCTGGGATTTGAATTTTGGGAAGCAAGTTCTTAACCGGTGTATGTATTAGTCTGTTCTCACACTGCTAATAAAGACATACCCAACACTGGGTAATTTATAAAGGAAGGAGGTTTAATTGACTCATGGTTCTACATGGCTGGGGGAAGCCTCACAATCGTGGCAGATGGTGAAGGAGAAGCAAAGTCATGTCTTACATGGGGGCAGGCAAGACAGCATGTGAGGGAACTCCCCATTATAAAATCAGATCTCATGAGACTTATTCACTATCACAAGAATAGCATGGGAAAACCCACCCTCATAATTCAACTACCTCTCACCAGGTTCCTCCCACAACACATGGGGATTATGAGGGCTACAATTCAAGATGAGAGTTGGGTGGAGACACAGCTGAACAATATCAACCAGTTAATATCTCTCATTACAACACATACAAAATGAATAACTGCCAGGTGCAGTGGCTCACACCTGTAATCCCAGCACCTTGGGAGGCTGAGACAGGTGGATAACCTGAGGTCAGGATTTCAAGATGAGTCTGGCCAACATGGTGAAACCTTGTTTCTACTAAAAATACAAAAAATTAGCCAGGCGTGGTGGTGGGTGCCTGTAATCCCAGCTACTTGGGAGGCTGAGGCAGGAGAATTGCTTGAAGCTGGGAGGTGTATGTTGCAGCGAGCTGAGATCACACCACTGTACTCCAGCCTGGGCAACAAGAATGAAACTCTGTTTCAAAAAAAAAAAAAAAAAAGAAAAAAAAAAAGAAAGAATGATGATATAGTTTACCTTAATTTTAAGAACAGTTTGAAGACTTTGGGGCAATGAATAATGTCTTCATTTACTATCTTCCAACTGAATAAAAGATTAATAATTGAATTTCAGAAAAACCCAAGGGATAATAAAAAATGCTGTGTATAAAATTAATCATACATTATTTGATGTAAATTTTTAGTTTCTTGGTTCACTAGCAATCAGTAGCTATACTTATAAAAATAAATACAGCATTACCTTTTTAAAATTAATGTGCTTCTTTCCTGTATGGTTTCTGAGCTATATCTCATTGGGATTTGTTATACAGGGTTACAACTGGAAACTGATTTCCACGTTTGTACACATATAACCCTCACCATCAGTAGATGTGTTGATATTAACTTCCATCAGGGATAAAATTTCTGATGCTGAAATTGCTGTGAATTGGTTAGAATAAAGAAAAGAATTGGTGAGCATAACTCACCTTGATTAGGATCTGGATTTTATTGGAAAAACAATGGGAAGTTGAGAACAGACTTAAACAAAGGAGTTGTGATCTGATTTGTATTTTTTAAAAGATGTGACTCTTTTGTAAAGACTAGTGTCTTAGTTCATTTTGACTGCTATAACAATAAGCTGGTTGACTTATAAACAACAGAAATTTATTTCTTGTGGTTATTGAGGCTGGGAAGTCCAAGATGGAGGCACTAGCAGATTCAGTGTCTGGTGAGGCCCACTTTCTCACAGATGGCACCATCTCACAGGGTCATCATATGGGGGAAAGGCAAATAAGCTCCCTCAGAACTCTTTGGTAAGGACATTAATCCCATTCGTGCATGCTCCACCCTCATGTCCAATTCACCTTCCAAAGACCCTGCATCTTAATACCATTACCTTGGAGGTTAGGATTTCAATACATGAATTTGGCATGGGGTGGGGTTGCGGGGGGCACATAAACATTAAGACCATAGCAACTAGATGAAATGTAACCAAGAACGGATGTGGGGAGATTATGGAGGCACCTATAAAAGTTAAGCCATTAATGGCTAAATTTCCTTTTTAAATAGAAAATGTCAAGTATTATCAAGAATGTGGGGAAACTGGAACTCTCATGTGTTGCTGATGGGAATAAAAATAAGCACAACTAAACCCCTAAAGTAGAAAACTTTCTGGTAAAATCTCTTAAAAGTATATTTGCATACCTTATGACCAAGCAGTTTCATTCCTAGGTATAAAATAACTATTCTCAACATTTTCATTTCATTCCTAGGTATAAAATAACTATTCCCAAATAAGCACATGTTCTAGAACTGTACTGTCCAATATAGTAGCCACTAACCAAATATGATTACTTAATAAAAATTAGCTTAAATTAAAAGTTTATTTCCTCTGCCACACTAACAACAGATTTCCAGAGGTCAAAAGCCACATGCAGCTAAAAGCCACCATATTTGGTGGTGCATATTAAGAACATTTCTGTCATTGTAGGAAGTCCTGCTGCACTATGTTATTTTAAAATGTTTTATAGTAGCATTGTTAGTAATGGACAAATGTTAGAAATGATCTAAATGTCTGTCAACAGATTGTAATATATTCACTCAAAGTGATACTACACAGTTATGAGAATGAATAATCTACATCTACCGTAATTAGTAGGGTGAATCTCACAAACATATTTTTGAGTGAAATAAGTTAGTCATAAAAGAGTACAGATTTTTCCAAATTATATAAAGTACTAAAGAGATAAAACCCATTTATTTTGTTAAAAGTCAAGATAGTGGCTATCCATGGTAGTTGGAGGGGTAACGACTGGGGAAGAAAATGAGGTGGTCATTGGGTGGGGGGTATAGGACTGTGTTCAGCTTGTGAAAATGTGTCTTACTGTATATTTACAGCATGCAGATTTTTCCCTATATACACACACCCTATAAACTTTAATAAAAGTAATTTTTAAAGTTAAGCTGCAACACAAATTTTAAATGTGAATTTAAAAATGTTAACATTCATTATCTCCTCAATGCTAGAAAAAGTGAGATATTTACTTTCCTGAACTAAGCAAAAAATTACAATGAAATCCTCCAAGTATCACGCTTTACTAAGCACTCCTTTCAAACTTTTTAAAATAGAATGTGCAATGTGCTTATGAAACACGGGAGGAATTTAGAATATTTCTTAGCACTAACCCTACCACCTTCCACCAGAAAAGATCTCTCATATGTAATATGGCAGCCATAGCACCATCATAGGTAGACATGAACAGTGATATTAATGAAGGCCTCCTAAGGTTGCCCAATGTAACACAGCAAATCAGTAATGGGAAATCAAATCAAATCCATATCATCTCCATGCACTCCCTCTAGTATATTACTTTACCTTTCTACTCTGAAATTTTGGCCCTAAAGCCAATAATTTATGGCATAAATTGTCATTGGATACATTGAAATATGTAGACACATCAAATAGAGAGTGGAGTGTTGGAGAGAAACTCAATCTAAAGCCAAAATTAATCGAAGTGTCTCTGAATCTGACATTGCTAGAAGAAACATTACTGTGACTATCAATTTATTCCACCAATAAAGTGCAGTGTAATATGTTTTAATGCACTTTCTTTAGGTCTGCAATGCAAGTTTGATTTGTTTTTCCCAGAAGCAATTTACTTTTAAATTCCAAAGCCTTAGACGTCATTGAAGAATGTTTTGGACTACTTAATCATGGCAACAGGGATTAAACTGGGAAACTGGCAGAAATAGTCTGTTTAAAATTAGGCATTCACTGGTCTGAAGGAAGTGAGAAATAAAATTATCAAATACTTGCAGTCACACACTCAGACTCAGGAAGTGGTGAATGACACAGAGTGTTCTGAAGGATAAAGTGTGTCGGAGCAAATGTGAAAAAAAGAGAAGCACCTGCCACTGTGATGAAAAGCACACAAGAAAGCTTTAGCTCAGTGTTTTAGGATTACCATCCTGGTGCAGTTTGCAAAATTAAAATCATATATTTGAGTTTGAGGTAATGACTCAATTAATGAACATATGATTAAAAAATAATGCTCCCTAGGAATTAGTGACTTAGTTGAATTTTGAGAAGAAGAGCCAGACGTATTTTATTTCTGGTCACTTCTTTTCAGATTTCTGTTTTCTAATGACAGAAATAAAAACTGGATATACTTTCCATCAGAATGTGATGTGGCTAGAAGCAAGCAGAAAGAAACAATGGCAAGAACTTAATGATATTCTGAAAACATATTTTCTTCTGGTACTCTGATATCAAAAACCTAAAAGGAGACTTAGTTGTTAGCCTACCTTTCAGCTTCTTAAATATTAAAATGTTCCTATCATTCGGATCTCCTGAAATTCTTCTGTTGCACTTTCCAGAGAATAATTGTACAGGAAACCATTCCAATATTCTGACTTCATAATATAAAAAGTGGTGTAGTCTCTCACAGGTAGTTTGCTTAGTTTGTGATTGCAAAAACATGAGTTAGTTGAAGGCAGAAATGGTGCCTAAATATACATGCTTTCTCTCTAAGTCTATGAAGGTCAACTTTGCTTTGCATAAGCCAGTATTAAGTGACTACTGTCCCACTTTGTTTTGGGGGTCATGTAAAAACCCCTGATTCCTGTCCAGTAGCATTGTAGACTACTTCCAGGTGTAGAAATAAGCCTGAAATAAGACTGAAATAATCAGGAGGCCCAGGAGCTTACTCAAGATAGAGTCCGTGATTATGAATTAAAGAGGTAAATACAAAATGCTGGGACAAAGGAAAGTAAGTAAAGTTGTAGAAAATAAATCAAGAAACTTCACAACCCAAGCAAAATTTTATATAAATAAAAGAAAAATCAAATTGTATCTGGATGCTTATATGAAAACTTACCCTAAAAATGTATCATATTGATAGATATGTATACTTGACTGTATGGATAATGAATTCCATTTGGGCAGAAAAACAATAAGGGGATATATGAACTTGGATTTCACATTTGCAGTTCTATAGGAAGCCAGTGTATTCCACTCATAAAACAGGACGATTCTAGGCAATCAATATCTCTAGCGAGGGTTGAAGAATCTGATAATAATAGTTGTATCCCAGGAGGGAAACTGGAGCAAGGTTTGTTTGTTTATTGAGACAGGATCTTGCCATATTGCCCAGGTTGGTCACAATCTTCTGGGCTCAAGCAATCCTCCCGCCACCTGGGTCTCCAGTCTCCTGACAGCTGGGTTTTAGGCACCTGCTACCATGCCCAGAGAGAATTACTTTTTACTGTGGACTTTCTTGTATTCTTGGAATTTTCTAGCACCATGTGCATTAATCAGTTTGCAAAGTAACACTTTGAACTGTCTATCCAATGGCAGTTTACCTGAGTAATGGGAAAAGGACTTTGAACGATATAATCTTGCAAAGCAAAACCTAGTTAGTGACAGAAAATATCTTAGGGCAAAAGGGGATACTTGTTATTCTGAGTTTATAAATAGTTAAGTTTGAATAAAATGAACACTACCCTTTGAATTATCTGGTTTGGGAACAAGAGGAAAATATAAACAAAGTTAAGACATATAAAATAGCATTTGATTGAACTACCAGAAAAATTAACATGGAATCTATCAAATAGATTTAATGCTCTAATAGAGGATTTGATATAATTAATAGATTAAATCTATCAATCCTCTAATAGAAAAGGCCTGTGTTTTATAATCACAAAGGATTCAATTTATTTTTTGGCAACATTTCAGTTAAATAAATAGATCATAGTATTTAAATTTACCATTTCTGCCACCTATTTTTTTTTTTTTTTTTTTTTTTGAGAAGAAGGGCGCAGTGTCTCGATCTCAGCTTATTGGCAATCTCCACCTCCCAGGTTCAAGCGATGTCTCAGCTTCCTGAGTAGCTGGGACTACAGGCACGCACCACCACACCCAGCTAATTTTTGTATTTTTAGTAGAGACAGGAAATCGCCATGTTGGCCAGGCAGGCCTCAAACTCCTGGACTCAAGTGATCCACCTGCACTGTCCTCCCAAAGTGCTGGGTTTACAGAAATGGACCACTGCACCTGGCCTCACCTAATGTTTTATAGAAGGAGTAGATACAAAAAGAGTGGTGTCAACACTTTAATTCTGTCTATATTCACCAAAAATGTTAGCTGATCTCAGCTATCCATGATTTTCATATACTAGAAAATGTTTTTCGAGCTGCTAATTTAGACATAGAGAATCTGATAAGTACCCTGAATGTCAATACAGTACCGCAGAGAATCTTCTGCATATATACACAGAAAGAGAAGTTGAAGGACAACCATTGCCACATTGCTGATAGCGGTGAAAAATGGGGGATGAAATAACTGCCCATAATTGAAAGATTAGATAAATAAATGATTTTACATAGCATGTGAAATGAAGAGGCTAGATCCATCTGTAAATCTCAAAACCATGATATTCAATTAAAAATTTGCTAAAATATATTTTGATGCTATTTAAAAAATTTAAAAATACCCGTGCTCATACAACACATCAAGAATTGGTAAACGATGGCTTGTGGTCCAAATCTGGTCTGTCATCTGTTTACGTAAATAAAATTTTCTTGGACTACAGCCACCTCTATTTATTTACCCCTTGTTTATTGCTGCTTTTTATTGCCACTAGAGAAGAGCTGAGTAACTGTCATAGAGAGGTTATGACCCACAAAACCTAAAACATTTACTAGTTGGCCCTTTAAGTAAAAGTTTGCAGACCTCTGTAATACATGGCTATGGATATGTAATGAAATAACCT
>NC_045435.1:138073490-138095735 GCF_002776525.5 Piliocolobus tephrosceles
TCCAGGAATATGCTTAGTTCCTCTAGGTTTTCCAGTTAGTTAGCATACAGTTGTTGCTAATAGTCTCTGATGATCTTTTGTATTTCTATGGTATCAGTTGAAATGTCTCCTTTTTTATTTCTGATTTTATTTGGTTTTCTTCTTTTTCCTTGGTTAGTCTAGCTAGCAGTTTATCACTTTATACCAACTTCTAATTTCATTGATCCTTTATATTTTTAGTCTTCATTATGTTTAGGACTTATCTGATCTTTATTATTTTTTTCTTCTACTAATTTTGAATTTGGTGCATTATTGCTTTTCTTGTTTCTTGAGGTAGATCATGAGATTGTTTACTTGAAATCTTTCCACCTTTTGTTGTAGGCATTTATTGCTATAAACTTCCCTCGTATTGTTTTTGCTGTATGTCATAGATTTTGGAATCTTGTGTTTTAATTTTTGTTTCGAAATTGTTTTTGATTTGCTTCATTGACCCACTGGTCACTTACTAACATGTTGTTTACTTTCCATGAATTCGTATAGTTTTCTATGGTCTTATTGTAATTTATTTCTATTTTTATTCCATTGTAGTCTGAGAAGATACTTGATATAATTTTGATTTCTTAAAAAATTGTTGAGACCTGTTTTATAATCTAACATGTAGTCTATTGTAGAGAATTTTCTATGTGCTGATGGGAAGAATGTGTATTCTGTGGCTGTTTAATAAAATGTTCTCTAAATGTCTGTTAAATCCGTTTGATCTAAAGTGCAGTTTACATCCAATGATTCTTTGTTAATTTTCTTTCAAAATGTTCTGTGTAATGCTGAGGATGGTGTGCTAAAGACTCCAATTGCATTGGAGTATTGCATTGGAGTCTATCTCTCCCTTTAGAAATAGTAATACTTGCTTTATATATCTAGGTGCTCCTGTACTGGATGTATATGTTAGAATTGTTATACTTTCTTGCTGAATTGGTCCTTTTATCATCATATAATGACATTCTTTGTTTCTTTTTACTGTTTTTGACCTTAAATATGTTTTATCTATTATACATATAGTGGCTTTTGGTCACTTTTGGGTTCCATTTGCATGGAATATCTTTCTTGGTCCTTTTTACCTTCAGTCTTTATCTTGTGAATAGCATATAGTTGGTTCACACTTTTTATATTCATTCAGCTATTCTATATCTTTTTTTTTTTTTTTTTTTTTTTAAGACGGAGTCTCGCTCTGTCCTCTGAGCTGGAGTGCAGTGGCCGGATCTCAGCTCACTGCAAGCTCCGGCTCCCCTGACCTCGTGATCCACCCGTCTCAGCCTCCCAAAGTGCTGGGATTACAGGCCTGAGCCACCGCGCCTGGCCAGAATGTATTCTTTTTCTTAATTTTACTAAAATTTCCTGGGTCTAGTAAACTACGTTTTTAAGAAATATTTAATGCCATTTTAAAGTCTGCTTCTTTGCATTTTAGTTATGTGGGTTTTCTACAGTAAAACTTAGCATTCATGCTTTTGAGAAAGGCAAAAGCAGCTGCCATGGAGATAATAACTTTCATGGAATTACAGAGTTCAACATAACTAATTTATGCTTATTCAACATTAGGCCAAATAAGGAGCCACATTATACATTTTCAGGGGACATGAAGTAAATAAAAGGCACACTGATTTTTATTGTACTAATAAAATGGGATGCCTGAAGAAATTAACCAATACTTATGGTATGTTGGTTGATTAATAAATGGTGCATAGTGAATAAGTGTTTTTCTTATGCCAGTTCAGTCTCTGTGGAGGAAATCAAGATCACATTGGAAGTTTTATAGTATTCATAAATATATAAAACTTTTCACAACGTTTATGTTTAAAGATTATCATCATCAACAATAAAACATTTTATAAGGACATTGCCGATAACAATGTGTAAGCCTGAATTATTGAGAAATTCTATCAGTAGGGTCAAGCGATATCAAAGGTCAACTAAAAAAATTATATAAATTATTAAGTGAGAACTAATAGAAAAAAGATACACATGGACAAAAATATTTAAAAAATAGTCTCACACTTTTGAAAAAAATAACATTAGAATTATATTTTACTTATTAAACAAGAAAATTTTAAACTAGTAATTAAATGAAAGGAGAAAAAATAATGCCGTATACTGTCAGTAGAAGAGAAAAGTTATTCAACTTCTCAGGTCATTTGCTAGTTATTGATTGAAGTTAAGATTTTCAGTGAAAAATACAGAACTTGAATATTAAATAAGCTTCTCATATTTAGACAACACAAAGTCAAATGTAACATGGATTAATTACATATCTTTCTCATTGTACCTATATTCATTTATATATCTTTGTATATGTAAATCTAAATTAGAAGATTGCTGAAACATAGTGTTAAGGACATAGTGTTAAGGACAACTTGATATAAAAACATCTGACCTAACACAGAGTATAGCATACAGCAGGTGGCAATCAATCTTCAATAAGCCATGGAACAAATGAATGAATGCATGATTATATTGGTGGGTCAATACTAGATTAAATGTAGAAGGAGTACTGAAGTAGACTGTTGAATCTACAATGGCTCTTTCTGCTTGTTTTTTTTTTTTTTTTTTAAATATTCTACTTCTTTTCAAAAATTATTTCAAATTGTTTATCATTTTTCTCTATCAGCCCACAAAGGCAAAGTTTCTGCTAGGAATACAATATTCCAAAATGGAAGGTGACATTGTATTAATAAACCTACTTTCTGTATTAAGCGTGCTGATCAAAAGCATTTCTTTTTTCTGATATTTTATTTCCCAAATGCATGTTGACTTCTACTTTCAGATTCAATCAGAAATAATCAAATTTTAAGAAAACACACAATTACTAAATTCAATTTATGGCTTTCAAAACATGGCTTCAGAAAATCTGGAAATGTGACCGTGTGTAGTGGCTCATGCCTGTAATCCCAGCACTTTGGGAGACAGAGGCGGGCGGATCACCTGGGGTCAGGAGTTCGAGACCAGACTGGCCAACATGGTAAAAACCTGTCTCTATTAAAAATACAAAAAATTAGCTAGGCGTGGTAGTGGATGCCTGTAATCCCAGTTACTTGGGACGCTGAGACAGGAGAATCGCTTGAACCCAGGCGGTGGTGGTTGCGGTGAGAGGAGTTTGCAGTGAGCCAAGATTGTGCCATTGCACTCCAGCCTGGGTGACAGAGTGAGACTTTGTCTCAAAAAAATAATAATAATACAAACAAATAAATAAAAGAAAATTTTGAAATACAACCCATTTTAATTTTTTAAAAAAGAATAATAGATAACTAATTAGATGCATTTTATATATACTTCTTTTTTTCTTTCTTTCTTTTTTGAGATGGAGTCTCCCTCAGTCACCTAGGCTGGAGTGTAATGGTTCGATCTCGGCTCCCTGCAACCTCTGCCTCCCGGGTTCAAATGATTCTCCTGCCTCAGCTTCCCATGTAGCTGGGATTACAGATGTGTACCACCATGCCCAGCTAACTTTTTGTATCTTTAGTAGAGATGGGGTATCACCATGTTGGCCAGGCTGGTCTCAAACTCCTGACCTCGTGATCCACCTGCCTGGGCCTCCCAAAGTGCTGGAATTACAGTCGTGAGCCACCACTCCTGGCCTATTTATTTTTAATCTACTTAGATGCCAATTGGGATCAAGCATGTCTTAAGTACTCTGTGCCAATTGATTTGACTCAAAAAAGTTTTCTGTGTTTGAAAATGACTATTTTCTATGAGTCACTTTTTGTGCAAAAATGAAAAGAACTGCACATTATAAGCATTGATAATAATATTTTTATATTAAAGGGTTTCTAAGCACCAGAAGAACCTTTGATTTCTGGACTTGGCTGCATTGAACTTCAACAGAGCAAATAACAATCAAAGGAAGAATGCTTAGAGGTTGTGCCAATTAACCAAAAAAAGTTGGTTTTATATCCAAATGATAATAATAGCACAGGCTGGCTGAAATGTTCACCAGCATCTGTGTTGTGTTTCTCTTAGGCATACAACCAGATTACATTTCCCAGCTCACCTGCATGTAGGGGAGTGGGTCATATGATGGAGTTCTGTCCAGTGAAATGTGTGTGTGTGTGTGTGTGTGTGTATGTGGAGTGTGTGTGTGTGTCTGTGTGTGCGTGCAGGGGGGTGATGCACATGACTTTTTGGTTTTGCTAATCAGGCAGTCTTCTGTGTTTTGTCTCTTCCTTTGCCTGCAAACTGGAAAGAAGAGGGTCCAGTAAAAGACTCAGAGGCCCTTAAAGAGGTCGAACCATATGTCAGAAAGGTCTGAATTCCTAAATGTAGGTGTGAATTAGAATTCATACTCCCTACACATCCACCAAACTGGACTATGAAATTACTAAAAATTAATGTTTACTGAGAAATGGCAAGTAGCCAATAATTGCTACAGTAACAGCTAATATACTAAATTCAACCCTCACAACCCTCTCTTCTTTTTTTTTTTTTTTCATTTTTTTTAAATTTCAATAGTTTGTGGAGTACAGGTGGTTTTCTTTTACGTGGATAAGTGCTTCAGTGGTGATTTCTGAAATTTGGGTGCACCCATCACCCAAGCAGTGTACACTGTACCCACTGTGTAGTCTTTTATTCCTTACCCTCTCCCACCCTTCCCCCTCCTTAAGTCCTTGAAGTCTATTATATCATTTTTATGCCTCTGCATCCTCATAGCTTAGCTCCCACTTATAAGTGAGAACAAATGATATTTGGTTTTCCATTCCTGAGTTACTTCACTTAGAATAATAACCTCCAGCTGCATTCGAGTTGCTGCAAAAGACTGAGTATCATTCCATGGTGTATACATACCACATTTTCTTTACTCACTTGTTGACAACCCCATGTTCTTAATTTTAATTTTAACCCTATTATAAGAAAGACAGAGTATTTTTTATAATACTCAGTATGACTGAGTATTATTCTATGGTGAGTATTTTTTTTGTGGCTAAGTATTATTCTATGGTGTACATATACCACATTTTCTTTAATCACTTTTTGACAACCACCTGTTCTTAATTTTAATTTTAGCCCTATTATAAAAAAGAATAAACTGAGGTGTAGAGGGATTGCCTTCAACTTCTAACCAGATGTTACTCCAGAGCCCATACTCTTAAACATTATAGTATATTGTTTCCTAGGGTGAAATGTGAAAGCTAAGAGAAAGGAAAATGAGATATAACTATGGGTTTAAGTCTTTAAAGTCCTAAAAGAGATGACTATAAACAATAATTGCTGCAGGGTAGCTGACATGGGTGATATCTAAGGTTTTGGGTGTGCATGGAAGCTAGAGTGCAGGTATGAAACTTAGAAATGTTGGAATTATCTAAAATGACCAGGGTTAATGTTGGTTCCCACATCGCAAGTAAAGTAAAGTGGCAACCAAATGTGCTCTTATCTTGTGCTGCTGTTGAAGATGAGACACCAGGTCCCTTCAGAATGTTCTAGGGAGAGGGAAAATGAAGGTAAGCTAATGTCCAATCAATTGTGCCTGGATAGCCTTCTTTGTTATTACAAGGGTGTTGTTCCCCTCCTCCTCAGGATGTCTTTTTCAGAACTTCAGTTCTGCCAAGTGATACATCCCCCTAGATTTTTCAAGGAAACACTCATTTTAAAGCTTTATATCCTGCAAGGAAGAACAGGAAACAGAGAGCTGTGTGTTAAATATCTGTCTTCCTAAATTAGCGTTAGCTATTTTCCAAGCTCTTACTGTTCTCTAGAAAGTGGTCCATAAAAGATGGAAAATGAGATATCAATTTTGAAGCTCTGTATAGCACACCATAGTTTTCTGAGGGATCAGTAGTTTCTAGAAAAACAACTCATGCCTTTTTGGAGCTATTTTGCCAAGAATCTTATAGAAATGCTATTTTTTATATGAATAAAGTGTTCCAGAATTGGTTGTAAAATATTTACCACATTATGACTTAGGCATGTACGATGACCCATAAAATATTGAAAAAAAGAATGACGTTAAGAATTTATCCTAAGCAATGAATTAAGGACCTATGAAAAGGTATGTTTCTCACAGCCTTATTCATAATACTGAAAACTGGAAACATCATTTATGTTTAATAAAAGGGTATTAGTTAAATATCATGGCAAATGAAACATTAAAATGCATATATTTATGTAAAGAATTTCATGATACACTGCTGGATGAAAATAACAGGTACTACAGCAATATGTAATATATAATATCATTTTATATATGCATATGTATGTACATGTACATCTGTGATATGCACACACAGATGCACATATGATTAGCAAGCTGAAAAATCAATACTCAAAGTATAATGACAATGCAATTTATTTATATGTTCTATCATCTCATTAAACTTTATTCATGGAGTGGAGACATCGTCCTCCCATACACCGAGAAGGCATCGGCAAATGCATGCTCTAGACTTTCCTGATTACTGTCAGGAAAAACTCTTTCTCACTTTTAGCAATAAAATTATTTTCAGTTTAATACTTCAAATGCAAATTCCAAGTAATAGTCAAACCTTTGCATCTAACCAAGCTTTAAATATGCTTTCCAGTCCAAGTTTTAGGTGGGCAGACTGGATTCCAACATAGCATCAGTCTCCTGCTTTTGCAACCAAAACAGTTGGTCAGTCTTACCTAACCCTCTAGATTTTGGGAAACGGGGCAGAGCAAGTGCTTTTAGCTTTTTTGAATCTAAGTCAAGTACCAATACCCAGAGGCTTCCAACAGGAGGACAAACATATCAATGCACTCAGTGAGGGTCTCTATGAAACTCTCCTCACTAAGCCTTTCCTTAAAGGTAGGAGTGGAGGTGGGGGGAGGGGAAAGATTCACAGCAGGGTAATCCCTCCCTCCCAAGATATCTTTTAACCAATCCCTCCCTTCTCTTTTCTCTACGACCTATTCTTACATTTCTAATTCATGTAAGGGGTTTGTATCCAAAAATGTTATCACATTCTTGGAACCATTTTCACTGTAATTCCATGTGTTAGGGAGGGGAGGACATCTGACTCACACTCACTTTGTATCCTAACTGTCCTGTCAAATATCTCAGTGGAACTTGAAACCCCACTTTAAGAAATCCCACGTGAACATCTTATGTCTATTTCTATCATAAAATATGGACTTACAACAAAGTACCAAACATGACTTTTTCTATTTCACAGGGATTGACATGTAGAGCCCAAATCTGGGGACAAAATGTACAGTGTCACACGGATTCATAAAAAGGCCAAGCTCTTCCACAACTTCCTAAGAGATGACAGAACATACCCTCAGCAATCACCAGCAACCATGGTTAGCTCCTCAACCTAACTCCAAATCAATGCAGGAAGTCTGGGGAGGTGAGAAAAAAAAAGAGAGAGAGAAAAAAAAGAACATTTTTGAGGTCACTCATCTTTATCCTAATGGACAAAAGATTTATGGGTAACTTTGAGAAACAGACACGGAGATTTGAATCACTGGTTGGACATCTGCTTAGTGCGGGCATTTGATTATCTGAGCAATGTGTAATTTAGTGGGAGAGAAAAAATAACTGGATGGAATAACAGGAGAGAGGGAACAAGTTTTGAAGCAGCCTCATGCCTTCTCTTCGGCGTGGTAAAGATACATGTGTTTCCTATGAGTCCTTAGAATGTAGACTCCATGAGAGCAAGGATTTGTCTGTGGCTTTGCACTAATGAATCTCAAGAACCTAGAATAGAACCAAGCTCATAGAAGGTGCTCAAAATATTTGTAGAATAAATGTAGTTAGCATGACAGAAGACAGCCAGTCTGGGCTGTCCTGTTGTACACCAAGTAAGAAGGCTGCTTATTGGACAGCTACCAGAGGCTGTGTGGGCTTCCAGGTGTGCCCTAGGATGGTAGCTGGGCCAGTAAAGGTGGACCTGGAGATAACTCTTGCAGGTCATGGGACTGTGAAGTGGAGCAGCTCCAAAAGACCACACTAGACAGCCCCAAGGAGAGCCCCAATCTTTAGCGATTACCTGAAGATCACACCACCGCAGAGAGAGAAAAAAAATGCCCTCATGTTCCTAGGGACTGAAAATATTTGCCTTTCTTCCATCTTTTTTTTACCCCAACCCCAGTGCCACAGGATTTAGACTTAAATTTAGACTTAAAAGAGAGAAAGAATTATCCTGGGATCAGATGCCGCAAACTATTCTATAATGCAATTTTATGGAGACAATGTTCATTATCAAAGAAACGAGTTTGGGAAAATACACATACCTCAAAAGTAAGTAATAGGCTTCTCTACTAGGAGAGACTTTGTTATTACTTTGGTGTATTTTCTATTGGTTTCTAAAAAATAAATCAATATTAGTATGTTCTAAAAACCAAATGTAACAAAAAATAACTCAGTATATCATGAACCTGTTACTTGGAAAAAAGTTTTCAAGACTGTTAAGAGAAATATAATTGCTTTAATTATTATTATGGCCTTATCCTAGAATAAAAATGTGTGGAAACACACATACACACATATGCATATATGTACGTGTGTTTATATATGCATTTGAAATGTCATCTGGAAGGAGATTCTTCAAATGCCAAACAGGTCCAAGGTAGTTTGAAGATTTCAACCATCCATTAATTAGAAATAAGCTGCACTGACATATAAGTGTCGAATACTCACTGCATAATACATAATTAGTTTAATTTTTAAGTTAGAAATAAAAATATTATAACTGGAGATGTAGAGAATGTTGTTAGAGCTTAAAAGGTCACCTATCTCTAATTAGACATTACTCATCATGTCTCTTGTTCTTATCCACCTAAATTATTTTCTAAGATCACTGTTTTTTTTAAAGGAAACATTGTGTCAAATTATAATAAAGATGAAAATAATTACTTCTATTAACCAAGCATATACCATAATGAAGGAACCATGCTATTTCTTTAGATATCTAGCCATAATGCTATTTAAATCGAAAATGATGCTTCCTTGATAAGAACACAAGCGAATTCCTTCAAACACCATGTCAATATCATAGTAAAATGAAGTAAAACAAAATTTGAAAATATCTAATCAATGAAAAGAAAATTTACGGACCATGATGGTGGGGAGGTAGTGACAGAATTTTTACTTGAAACAGGTGTTGCTTAAGCACTTTTTTTCCTTCCTCTAAAATTCCTAAACTGAAAGTTATTTTCTTCATACATGAGAAAGCATGTCAGCCTAAACTGCTGTCTTCACAGGAAATGTCAGTCTATACTGTTAATCATTACAGTCATCAAACCTTAGAGAGAATTGCTCAGAATCAGGTACTTTCTCTTAATTCCTAAAAAAATATGTGAGAAGATAGGGACAGCCTTGCAAGAGCAAAAGATGTAAGCTCTGAAATAAACTGTTTGCCTTCTATTAAAGCAAACGAACAAAAAACAAACATTTATCAATCAAATATATGATAAAATTTAAGTTTAGTAATGAAAATTGCATTGGCAGAAGTATTCACATAGTTGAAGACCCTGTTACTAATATATCAACGATCTATTGTCTCACCTAGAATAAAAAGGTCTACGCACATGTGCATGCACAAATGCTCAGCTGGTTTAACATGCACACACATAGAGAGTGCCCACGATAAAAGAAACAAAAGTAAACTTAGGTATTTTAACAGGATCTTTTTTTTCCCCTCTGATCATGGTGCTGTCAGTGAAAACATAACTCATACTTCAAATCATTTCTGTGTAGTTGTAGTCCTTATTATAATAAGGAAAGCAAAATAACAAGAATGAAATTCTCCAATGAACTTTTAAAAAATGATTTTTAGATAAATTATTAATCTCTTATAACATGTCATTAAACTCTTAAAATCTGAGATCACAACAATTCTTTCGTGATTGAAGTTTTACTTTATTTTCTCCATTGACTGTTACGAAATAAAAGCAAATCGCCGGGCACGATGGCTTACGCCTGTAATTCCAGCACTTTGGTTTGGCTTTCGCCTGTAATCCCAGCACTTTGGGAGGCCGAGGTGGGCGGATCACGAGGTCAGGAGATGGAGACCATCCTGGCTAACACAGTGAAACCCCGTCTCCACTAAAAATACAAAAAATTAGCCGGGCATGGTGGCAGGCGCCTGTAGTCCCAGCTACTCGGGAAACTGAGGCAGGAGAATGGCGTGAACCTGGGAGGCAGAGCTTGCAGTGAGCCAAAAAAAAAAAACCACACACACACACACACACACACACACACACACACACAAATCAGTACTAACTAGATATTGGGATAATTTCATATTTAAGGAAAAATAAGGAGAATACACATTTAGATTTCTTTTCCATCACTATGACAAATCACATTTAGGATCAACGTTTCCTCACTAACCATTTTTCCTTAATGTCCTTAACTGAACATAATTCAGCAGGAGTTCCTACAATATCTTTTGAAATAAAGTCTAAACTTTATTAAAATATCAGGATTGCTATTATCATTATAATTATTTTCAAGCCACGGTATCCAATGGACAGATCCTACCCATTTCTAGGGCTTTTCTTATTCTTTTGTCTCTTTATAATTTACAATTCTTAAAACAATTGAGCAGGTCTAAGTGATAATCAAGGAGGTGACAGGGTGAAGCATACTGTAATGTTTTAATAGTGAAGGTCAACCAGATGTTAAATTATTTAGCCCATTGTTAGATTGATCCTGGATTAGGAGATCAGTAGTATTCTTGGGTGCTTTCCTATATATCTGATCAGAAGATCTACTCCAGGTATTATGTAAAATTCTTCCCGCCAGGGAGGAAATGAGTGTGTTACACCATAACCTCAGCAATGCATCCTTATTTTACCACTCTGTTTCAAATTGCAAAATCCTTTGGCATTTTCCTTTTCATTTGTCACTTGGCTTTAGAAGGTGAGAGATTTCCTACAGCACATTCCATTGTGTGGTTCACAATATCAGTTCTACATTAGATACATTAATAGGCAAAAAGAAAAAGAGAAGAAGCCAAATTGGGTATAAATAATTAAATCTGTAAAAGGTCAGTGAGCAAATAGCAGGAAGGAGAAAGGCTGTAGAAGTTATGCAGCTTTGATGCTCAGCTACAGAGGTATTAAAATATGAATATTATCTGCTGGCATAGCTAACAAAAAAAAAGAACAACAAAAAGGGTCCCAAGTAGCGTGTGATCCTGAAGCATAGTGATAACTGAATGGTGACCTGTTAACTGCTTTGAGTAAATAATGAGAGTTAAATGCCATAAACCATGGATCACTATACTCTACAGTAAACCTGGTGTTGGAGAAGTCATCCACCCAATCAATGTGGTATGTGGGTTACGACAGCTTTGACTCAAGTGTTGTTAATATTAAATTAGGAAAACTGCATTTGGTTTTGCATATAAAGACAATTTCACTTATGAAGGGAAAAAATTGAAATTTCAGGTTAAGCTGGAGGAAAAAAAAAAGAGGAAGAAAATAATTAGAATTTAGAATAAGAAATTACTATTTTCCATTGCCCAAATATAGTTAGATATTGCACACAAACACACACACACACACACTCCTTCACATAGTACTTTTTAATTTTTTAGTATTTTATTTTTACAATGGGATTGAGCTTCATCTCATGATCTACACTTGCTTATTTTACATAACAATATGCTGGAGAACATCTTTCCAAGTCACCATATCACCATCTCATTTCTTTTTAAATATCTGTGTAGTACTCCATTGTATACTGAAAAATTTTAAAAATCATATGCTCATTGAAAGACATCTGAGTTATAATACCAGTTTTTTATATTACTAACAATGCTGCAGTGAATATCTTTGTACAAACATCTGTATGTACAGGTGCTGTGATTTCTGTGGGACAGAACTCTGCATATAAGATTGTTGGGTCAATAGGTTATGCATATTTTAAATTTTAATACACAGTGCAAAATCACCCTCCAATAAGATGTTCTGTCTTGGCAGTAATCATATTTCTTTTGTTTATTAATGTATGAGAATTCCTGCTTCATTCTGAAAAGGATTTGGGAAAGCTTAGAGGCTAGATTTATGCAGAGAAGAAAAAGACAGTTGCTTAGTTAGTGAGACAGTGACATTTTTGTCACATTGCAATGTGAAAAGCAATCTTGATACTGACAGTTTTATGTTCTTACGATTTTGTTACAGGTATTTGCACTTGTTTTATCTTTCCTTTGAACCTGTTACAGCCCAGTCATGTTATTTGTTTCTCTATTTCTAAAAGATTTCTTGCTTAATTGTCTATTTGTAAATTGAAGCATATATTTTCACAGGCAACCAACTTACAGATTAATAATGCATATAGTCAAAGTAGATGAGTTTTGACATTTGAAAGTAAATACAGATGTTCAGGACTCAGATGTTTATAATATTGGAAAAAATCTATTGCAACTACACGGCAAAAGAATCCCAATCCTTTTTGAAAAAGCAACTTCAAATAGTTAATTTGTGAAAAATAATAGACCTGAAAAGCATAGCTCCTGGATCAACATTCCAGACTCAACAAATAACATTCAGTAGGTGCTGTAAGAAATGGAATTCATGACATACCTGAATAAAGCGAGAGAGAATTTACCACAGTCCAGAAACCTGACATTACCTTGTAATAATTACTAATGAGCCATGATATAATAGGCTGGATTCTATGAACAGACATAGTGAAGAGACTAAAGCAACCTTTATCTTCCTAGTTTTCTTTGCTACATAAAATTTGCATTTTACTTGTAGACTCTGTGCTCGTTTTTGAGTGTGAGGCTTACCCAAGCAGATTTAAAAATTGTGCTGGCTTTCTTCACTATCCATCAAAACTCTGTCAGTTGATATGGTCAATAGGAAGTGTAAAATGATCCTAAATTTGCAGCACAATTTTGCACAAAATATGGTACATTTCAAAACACAGTTTTGTGCATAACTTTTTGATTATCTATCAGCTCAGACTACCTGTGTCTAGGTTCTTTTTCACTGGATTAGACAATCAAGGGGAGAGCTCATAGCTGAAGCATTTTGTCATTTAGCTGATTTGAAATACTTGCACAGTGACATAGTGATATAAAAATGATAATAAATAAATGAGTGGTTAAAATGATTTCTGTTCTTTTAAACTATTGTTACTTTTTGTCTGGGTTCTTTTTCTGAGGTTCTAGTTTTACCTACAGGTTTTGAGTTCTCTGAGGAGGGAAATATGGTTCATGCATCAAATAGGTTTAAAACAATCAATTATGCTCTGGAATGAAAAAGAACAAGCTACTTTTCATTCTTCTCATATATCTTGAACAAAAATTAGTGTGGAAAACATAAAACAGTACAGTGAAAATATGTTATACAGTATTAAAAATGACACATCTGTATAGGGTACTTACCAGGTTAGCCAGTGGGTGGGTGGTGAGTGAATGTGAAGGCTTAGAACATTGCTGTATACTACTGTATACTTAGGCTGCATTTACTTTATAAAACATATTTTTCTTTCTTTAACAATAAACTTAGCTTACTGTAACTTTTTTAGCTTATAAACTTTAATCTTTTAAAATTTTGACTCTTTTAATCTTTTAAAATTTTGACTCTTTTGTAATCACACTTAGCTTAAAACACAAACATATTGTACAGCTTTACAAAAAATAATTATTTCTTAATATCCTTATTCCATAAGTGGTTTTCTATTTTTAAAATTATTATCTATACTGCTTAAACTTTTTTGTTAAAAACTAAGACACAAATATGCATATTACCCTAGGCCTACACAGGGTCAGGATCATCAACATCACTGTCTTTGCTTTCCACATCTTGTCCAATTGGAAGATCTTCAGGGCCAATAACATACATAGAGCTGTCATCTCCTATGATAACAATGCTTTCTTCTGAAATACTTTCCTAAAGACTTGCCTGAGGTTATTTACAATCACCTTTCTTTTCTATAAGTACGAGTGCACTCTCAAATAACCATAAGAAGTATAGCATAGAAAATATATAAACCATTAATGCAGTCATTTATTATCATGATCAAGTATTCTGTACTATACGTAATTGTATTGCTATACTTTTATATGACTGGAAGTCCAGTAGATTTGTTCACACCAGCATCACCAATAACATGTAAGTAGAGAATTGTGCTAGGACATTAGGATGGCTACAATGTTACTAGACAATAGAAATGTTTCAGCTCCATTATAATATGAGACCGCCATCACATACACAGTCCATCATTAACCAAGAGGTCGTTATGCAATACATGATTAAACTTAGAAATCTAACCTTATTCAAACATAGAACAGATAATTTAACAAACACTAGTAGTAGTAGTTTCAGAACAGGGAATTAAACTAATTCAGTACATATCACCGGGAATTTCAACAGAATTTTGACACACACACACACACACACACACACACACACACACACACACACGCACACTTTGCCCAGAAAGCACGGTAAACTGTGGTAAGCTATGCTATTGATTAAACCATTTAAAGCAACTGGTATCTTTATTTACACATAAGAAAAACATTGGTCGGGCGCGGTGGCTCAAGCCTGTAATCCCAGAACTTTGGGAGGCCGAGACGGGCGGATCACGAGGTCAGGAGATCGAGACCATCCTGGCTAACACGGTGAAACCCCGTCTCTACAAAAAAATACAAAAAACTAGCCGGGCGAGGTGGTGGGCGCCTGTAGTCCCAGCTACTTGGGAGGCTGAGGCAGGAGAATGGAGTAAACCTGGGAGGCGGAGCTTGCAGTGAGCTGAGATCCGGCCACTGCACTCCAGTCTGGGTGACAGAGTGAGACTCCGTCTCAAAAAAAAAAAAAAAAAAAAAAAGAAAAAAAAAGAAAAAAATCACAGATTCATTTTGTCATTTAAGGCATTATGCAAATTGAGGTTTCATTTATGCTCTGAATGTGAACAAACTGACTTTTTGACAAGGAAGAAATCAGAAATAGAGTGAAATTTCCAAGAACAACTAGCCTATTTCTAGTTTCCAGAAATAAACAGGAAGATATGACAGCGTTTTTTAAAAACATACACAGCTCAGAGTGTTAGAATTATAAGCTTTGTGTCGTAAAATCAGATTTTATCATTTCTTAAGAGTATTAAAACAGTAGAGTTAAATCTCAATGATTGGCACATAGTGTATTTAATTTTTAGCCTCTGTTATCAATGTTAAAATACATACAGGGTTCTTTTTAGCCATTTACCAAGCTCTAGATGCCTTTGAGTTACTTGGCATGTAGGATTAAAGCAAATAGAATCTAAGTTTAGATATTATAAAGCTAATTATAAATTATTTGGGTCTGTTTTGTGTTTCTGTTTTCCTCCGTTAATTTCCCTAATTAAATATCATCTTCTAAACCAATGGCTTCTACACTAACATTTATGTATATATTTCACTTGTCAGCATTTTTTTCTTTTAGTTTTATATCAAACATGAATATGCATAGACCACTTTGAAGAGAAAGAACACAAAGAATTTCAGTCTTACATTTTTTTGAGAGCAGCAGTTAAAATACTAAGTTATGTCAAGTCTGCTTGTATAAAGTGATTTACATGCAACCTGGTGGTCCTGGGAAAATGACTTAACTTGGTATAATTTTTCTTATCTGTGATGCTGGATTTGAATTAGGTGTTCTCTAATGATTTTGTATGAATTTTATAAAATATCAGAAGCAGTTTAGAAAAAAATACAGCTAGAAGAATAAAATAGCCTACATTGCACTCTGTATGCATAAAATATTGCCAAATTAAATGTGATTAAATTCTTTATAATTACTCATTTGATAATAATTACAATAATTGCAGTTTCTTGAGAATATACCATACCAGTAACTTGTTCTCAAGTGATTTAAAAATGTTTCTTATTCTTCACTTGCAATTTTTCTGTAGCTTGAAATTGTTTAAATGTGTGTGTATATGTGTGTCTATATATTTCAACACACATTATACATACATTTTACATATCTAATGTTGTATTACATATAACAGTACACATATAATATATAGTGTAATTGAGAGGTGACAACATGCTAGCAGCCCTCACTCTCCGCACCTCCTCGGCCTCAGCGTGCAGCGCTTGAGGAACCCTTCATCCTGCCATGGCACTGTGGGAGCCCCTCTCCGGGCTGGCCGAGGCCAAAGCCGGCTCCCTCTGATCGTAGGCAGGGGTGGAGGGAGGCGCGGGCAGGAACCAGGACTGCCCGCGCTCTCATGGGCCAGCGCAAGTTCTGGGTGGGTGTGTGCTCTGCGGGCTGCACTCAGAGTGGCCGGCCAGCCCCGCTGACCCTGGGCAGTGAGGGGCTTAGCACCTGGGCCAGCAGCTGCAGAGGGTGTGCCAGGTCCCCCAGCAGAGCTGGCTTGCCTGCGCTGTGCTTGAATTCTCGCAGGGCTTCAGCTACCTCCCCACCGGGCAGGGCTCAGGACCTACAGCCTGCTATACCTGAAACCACCCCCGCCCGCCCCTGGCAGTGGGCTCCCGTGGACGGGGCAAGCCTCCCCAACGAGTGCCATCCCCTGCTCCACTGCTCCAAGGCGCCCTGTCCCATCAATTGCCCAAGGGCTGAGGAGTGTGGGTGCACTGCACGGAACTGGCTGGCAGCTCTGCCTGCGGCCCTGGTGCAGGATCCACTAGGTGAAGCCAGCTAGGCTCCTGGGTCTAGTGCCAACTTGGAGAAGCTTTATGTCTAGCTAAGGGATTGTAAATACACCAATCAGTACTCTATATCTAGCTAACCTAGTGGGGACTTGGAGAAGTTTTCTGTCTAGCGTTCTGTGTCTAGCTAAAGGATTGTAAACACACCAATCAGCACTCTGTGTCTAGCTCAGGGTTTGTAGATACACCAATCAGTACTCTGTATCTAGCTAACCTAGCTGGGACTTCCAGAACTTTTCTGTCTAGCACTCTGTGTCTAGCTCAGGGATTGTAAATGCACCAATCAGCTCTCTGAAAAATGGACCAATCAGCAGGATGTGGGTGGGGCCAGATAAGAGAATAAAAGCAGGAACTGGGCCAGCCAGGGGCAACCCGCTCCAGTCTTGTTCCAGCTTGTGGAAGCTTTGTGTTTTTTTGTTTTGTTTTGTTTTGTTTGTTTGTTTTTTTTTGAGACAGAGTCTGGCTCTGTCGCCCAGGCTGGAGTGCAGTGGTGTGATCTTGGCTCACTGCAAGCTCAGCCTCCCGGGTTCACGCCATTCTCTTGTCTCAGCCTCCTGAGTAGCTGGGACTACAGGCGCCCACCACCGCGCCTGGCTAATTTTTTGTATTTTCAGTAGAGACGGGGTTTCACCATGGTCTTGATCTCCTGACCTTGTGATCCGCCCGCCCCAGCCTCCCAAAGTGCTGGGATTACAGGCGTGAGCCACCGTGCCCGGCCGGAAGCTTTTTTTTTTTTTAGCTCTTTACAGTAGATCTTGTTGCTGCTCACTCTTTGGGTCTGCACCACCTTTGAGCTGTAACGCTAACTGCAAAGGTCTGCAGCTTCACTCCTGAAGCCAATGAGACCAGGAACCCACCAGAAGGAAGAAAATGTGGACACATCTGAACATCTGAAGGAACAAACTCTAGACTACCATCTTTAAGAACTGTAACACTCACCGAGAGGCTCCGCGGCTTCATTGTTGAAGTCAGTGAGACCAAGAACCCACAAATTTCTGACATATTATATTACACATATATATTATATAAAATGTGTGTTCATAAAATATATCTTTTGGCTTTATTCTTTTAAACACTACAATCAGTTTGCAAACTGTGACTATATTAAGGTAGGTGATAGGTGCTCCGATGAATTTTAGCTTTTGTCTTTAACACCCCTTTGTCCACAAATCTCCTCTTAATAGAAACTGTTTATATTATGCGGTGGTGGGGATGGGCAGAAGCAGGGTATTCTAAATTGCCATTTAGGTAATGTTTTGTATTTATTCAGTATTTTGAAATTTTCATGAAGCATTTTCAGAGTCACCATTTAATTTCAATCTAAAAAATAATCCAAGAAATATAAGCATAGCAGTGGGTTATTATCATACATTATACAGGTGAAAATACTGATTTTCTGAAGTCCCTAAGGAAAGTGGCAGAATAAAACTAAAACTTAAGTTTTCTGATTCCATATAACTAGTGAAAAGGGAAGGGGATTTGGCAGGATCTTGGCTATGTCATTTATTCTCCCTGAGCCTCAGCTTCTTCATTTGCCCAAGAAGGACATTACTCTTTTGCCTTAACGGGCTGTGAGTATCAAATAGAATCGCATCAGAGAGCTATAGTACTAGGATTTTCTGATAAAGCCATTCATCATATTTTCAGAAAGTCAGCCTCCTTTCTTGTCCTGTCACTTCCAACTCCCTTGGCTCGATCAAAAGTCTGTGTTTTCAGTATTCACCATTCAGAGTGCTGCATCTTAAGGGCAGAAAGGGTCTTATAATAAGGATAAAATGTATGAACATGCACACTCCCATTTCATAAATGTTACAACTGCACTGGATGCTAGTTAATTTTTTCATTTATATCAGACTGCCCTAACTCTACTAGGCCACCAATCACTTGTCCCTCTTCTCTGTCAGAATTTTAGCCACAGCCAAACTTACTTCTAACTAGATATTGACATGCAAGGCTTTAGACTAAAAGTAAAATAAGTAGCATGTTACAAATAGGGCATAAACAAATTGGGCATATAAGCTAAAATAACTGTTGCTTTATTTCATTGACGTGGGCACATGCTATTTGTCAGGGGCAAACAATGTTCTTTGGACAATGCATGTTAAAATAATCATGGGTTATATTTAAGTAAATATTGTGCTAGTCTAGAACTTTTAAAACGCCGCTTTCAAAACAATCAAATAATTGAGCATATTTTTTTTTCCTGCTGTGAGAACTGGGGTTATGTTATACAAACAATAGATATATTTATCCATACCCTTGGTCTAAAGGTCAGCTTTGCTGTTCATATGAGAAACAGTAGAAAGTCTTCTAAGAATCCGTAGAAGAAGGACTGTGGTTGGTGGTATTGACTTTGTCACTGACTGGTCAGATAGATAAACAGCAGTATGTGAGCAAATAGCCCATAAAGTAGATTCCTGGACTGATCCTTACTCTGATATTCCTCAGGGCTCCTGGTTTACACTCAGGCTTGCTGTCAGGTTTTAACAATAAAGCAAGAGTGTTACAGGGGTACAAAAACACCAGAAAAAACAAGCAAACTTTCCAGGCCTAAACATCCATGATGCAAAATATCCACAATACATATTATCTTTCAAATGATAGTTTGGGAGTTTCAAAAAAAGAAAAGGGGAGATGTTGGAAGCTGTGGACAACTTAATCCTAAAAGTCAATAAATATTATAGCAGCTCCCATTTATTGAATATACATATATGCTATAATTCTCACAACAACCCCAAAATGTAGGTATGAATGGCCTGATTTTATGCATCAGGAAATTAAGATAAAAGAGCTGGTAAAGAGAAGTGATATAATTTGAACCCAGGCCAGTCTTTAAGGCCTAGAGTCTTCCCACTTATGCTTTGTAAGGCATGAGAAAAAGAGCAGAAATTTCTAGAAGGCCACCATATTTTACTGTGTGTCATAAAATAAATCCTTCGAATTTTTTTTTTTTTTTTAATGGCACAGAAAAACTAACTTATAAATGAGGAAGAAAAAATAAATGAAATATTTGGATTTTCCTTCACAAGCCAGAAAGTTAAGATTAAGAGCAATGATTTTGGCCAGGCGTGGTGGCTTGCGCCTGTAATCATAGCACTTTGGGAAGCCAATGCAGGCAGATCATTTGAGGTCAGGAGCTCGAGACCAGCCTGGCCAACATGGTGAAATGCCATCTCTACTAAAAATACAAAAATTAGCCAGGCATGGTGGTGGGCGCCTGTAACCCTAGCTACTCAGGAGGCTGAGGCAGGAGAATTGCTTGAGCCCTGGAGGCAGAGGTTGCAGTGAGCAGAGATCGCACCACTGCATTCCAGCCTGGGCAACAGAGTGCGACTTTGTCTCAAAGGAAAAGAAAAGCAATGATTCTTCAAGTTTGGTGCTAGTAACACAGTTAAACCACAGTGGAGTTTCCTAGTAACCTGGAACTGACCTCCATTCCTGTTTCAACATAAGAAACATTACAGTTTTGGCTTTTGATATGGCTTTAAATAAATAATGTAAAACTTCTTCATACTAGCCTAGAGTAGCATATTAACTTATACTGCCTTTCAATAGTACAACGATTATGATCCACTTTATTCTGGTTACAGGTGTGTGTGTGCACTTGAGCTCATGTGCTCATGTGCTCATGAGGGAAGGGAACAGGTGGGGAAGCAAGCAGTGAGATACTAGGTATGTAGTTTCAGGTAATTTTTCTCCTGACAAAAGGGTCACATGAACTGGGAAAATTTGACAAATCATATAAAAGAGCAAAATATTGTGATATGGAAAAAATGTGTGTTCTCAGAGACTGGTTTCTATAAAGTAAGATGTCAACCAGTCATCATTAAAAAAAGGTTTTGTTTTGCTTTGTTTTTACACTTTACTTTTCAAAAAAAAAAAAAAAGTACACTATTGAATAAACAGAAATTGTTCTGGATCCTCAGAAAAAAAATACTATGGAGTTCTAAAACTGCATTGCTATGATTAGTTATTAACATAAAATTGTGTGTAATAGTACAGTTCTTATACATAACCTTTGAAATTTGATGATTTTATGATGTACAGCCTTTTTTCTAATAAGTAGCAATAGTGACAATTGTCAAATATTGTGACAAAGTCTTACATAGAAAATATCTCATAAATTATTTTATTTGATTCTATGTCATTCAAACTTTATGTGTAAGACATATGAATATGTTTTTTCCAGTAACATATTTATAGAAAGCAAGTTTCTTTAAAGGGAATACTTAATACTGTGTCTTTAACTGCTAAACTCTTTTCTCTCATCCCCTCTCCTCTTGTCTCCACCCCTTCCCTTCTCTCCCTTCCTGACTTAAGACATAACCATAAAAATGGAGGAGGGGGAAATGCTATAATGGTAAAAAAAAAGTATTAAGGCCTTCTGAAAACCATTTAGATAATCAGTTAACAGAGTTCAAAAGGGCAGGGAGTGAATAAAACAATATTTTTCCCTGCACTGCATCAGACCAGCACAAATTGATTAATTTTCAAGAAGTTAAAACTGATTAGTATTCTCTGTGTTGGCTCTGATTCCTAAATGCCATTCAGTATACGTGGTGCATCTATTATGTGATGTGAGCAGAGGGAGCTAAAATGGACAAACACTGACTATAAATCTTGTTGAAGTTGTCCATGAGGAACAAAGACTGTGGGAAAAGAGTATCAAAATATTATCAGCTAACTTTTCCCACCTATTTTCTGATATAACTAAAGCTCCCAATGGGCCAGAGGATGTGGAGATGCCTTTATACCATCATTGTAGGAGCAAATAGACAGAGACAGCCAGATATAAATCACAAGGAGTAACAACATGTTAGGATTGGCTTTCTAACAGCTTTCAATTTTGTTTTCATCAATGTAAATTTTATATGTAAAAGAGTGTAGATCGTTTTAATGAAGTGTACACTTTAAATGTATTAAAATGAATTATTCAGGGACACAGCAGGAAAGTAACAGATGTACCCATCTGAGGGGGGTCATGCTTAGTTTCATTTGATGAATATTTGTTTTGTTGCTTTGAAAAATTAATGCAGTGAAATATTTAAAATGAATAAGGAAGTTTTAAATTGACTTGGAGAAAAAGTCTTCCCTTCCAGGATTTCTTTTTTGTTGTTGTGCCATTGGCATTAAGGAGAATAGTATTACCATAGTGTGTTTTGATGTGTTAAAAAAAAAAGTTGCAGGGAATATTCACTAGGTGTAGATATTTGATTACTCATCATGCATGGAGAAATTGCATTTAAAGACAAGTTTTGAAATGTGGGAAATCTCAAGCATATCCTGTCACTCAGACAACTGAGAAAAAAAGTGAAAGGCTTGACAGTTTGGAAACTTTGATGATTTAGTGGAGAAAGATAGAGGATTATGTAATACTTGAATTGCTTTGACCATCTGTGTTAGAAGTTTCTTCAATGGCCCTCTTATCTTGTAGCTTAGTTTAGCATTAGGTCAACTCCATTTACGGATGATTGAGAGGCATTGACCATTATTTCCTAAGTGAGATTTGGCTGCTCTCACTGGTAAATCAATGACATTGCTTAAGACTGCCTGTGAAATAGTTGCTAGTATTTAAAGAATTTGAAGAAAAAAAATAACTTCGTATCCTCAACGTTAAGATTAGATTGTACAATCCCTTGTGATTACAAAA
>NC_045435.1:138095835-138096541 GCF_002776525.5 Piliocolobus tephrosceles
ACGTTAAGATTAGATTGTACAATCCCTTGTGATTACAAAAAAAAAAAAAAAAAAAAAAAAAAAAAAAAAAAAGCAGAGGGTACAAATCATACCAATTGATGTTGCAGAAAGAACTTAGGTGTATAAAATGATTTAGAAGATCCAAATGATGCACTAATTAAATCCAGAGACATCAAATTTCTACTGTGGCAACAATATCTGACAATATGTATTTGATAGATGTGGTTATTATGGGTATAGACACCAAATTGCATCACTATGTCATTTGGTCAGCTTAGTTTCAAATAGGCTTAGGTGAGGGTTCTATAAAACTTAACCTTCTTAAAATTTTTGCTAAATTCTTTGGTGAAAAGCATAATATGCCAAAAACAACAGTGTTAGCACATTTCCAATTCTGGGAAAAACCTCATATTCCATTCTGTATATGCTATAGAGTTAGTTGTTGTGTTTGTTTCTTTGTTTGCCAGTAAAGTAAAAGAAGAGGCAAAATTGATTTCAGGACAATTTTGACACAGCCCTCTGCCTCTTCTTTGCTTCTTTTCTCCCTGCTACCTTTGTCACCCCTTTGTCCATCTCTTTCTTTCTCCCTTTCTCTTTTTCTCCTCTTCTTTCCTTTCTTTCCACCTCCCCCTCCTTCTTCCTTCCTTCCTTCCTTCCTTCCTTCCTTCCTTCCTTCCTTCCTTCCTTCCTTCCTTCCTTCCTTCCT